>NC_081215.1:18720273-18965273 GCF_902713425.1 Acipenser ruthenus
TTGAGTATGCTAGTAGATTGGTATAGAAGTCTAGCAAATAATAAAAGTCTTTTGTTTCAGTTGCCTTTATGGTTTATTTCTGTGTTTTTTCCAATGCCCCCGAAAGGGTTAGCTGATTTACTCAATTCACTTTAACTCTAAACTTTTGCCCAAAAATACCAGACCAATTGCACTTAATTCCTGGTCTCATAAATGACCTCAATTTTATTGGCAGATATATCTCAACATCATGAAAATAATACTAAATGAATGTTTATGAAATCCTCTTCATGATAAAACTCTTTTAAAAAGCCTTGATCAGGTTATTTGTCATATAAAATCAAATGTCTTGTTCAAAGCATGTTACCAAAATCTTCTAATTACTGTCTTCCAAGCTTTACTGTTCAGTCTGTTTCTAGTTCCCTCTCGATATATGGGCTAATTGCGACTCATCCCTCCCTGAATGTATTTTTGACCTTCCATTTTGCTTGCTCTCTGTATAAAAAGCACTCAACTCTGCTCTACTTTAAGTAACTGTTTGCTTAGAGACCCTGTCTGGGAATTACCAGTACATTTTGTTTTGCAGAGTGACACCCCAAGGGACTAACAGAGCTGTGGGCCGCCTTGACACGCCCGAGATGGATTTTAAAAGGGCCCCTTGTTGGATAGAAAGGCAGAAATGCCTGGACTGGAAAACAGAGGTTAGGCTACACCCAGGGGCTGTGTTGTGCATTCTGTAGTACAGGTGTATATATGTACGCTTGTATTCTTAAGCATATTAAAGAGCCACTAGTGCCATTCAATGAAAATGGTTCATTCGTTATATCGCTAAATATTTTTTTGTGGTGATGGGTATATCCAAAATCAACAGAAATCTGATCACAAAGTCTTGGCAGTAGTCCAGTATTGACTATATCCAATCTAACAAACGTGGTATGAGGTGTGCAAATATTTAAATAGGTCACAGGTTTTGTGCTACTTCGAATGAACCTCCATAAATCAGATTAAATGGCTTCCGTAACCTCACAGATGTCAAAAGCTTAGATTTTCTCAAAGGACCCGATTATTTTATTACACATACAGTCAGAAAAATGTCTAGGCTGCCTATTATTGGTTGTAGCTACATTGGAAAAAACAGTTTATCACAAGTGATGTCATCAGAGAAAACAGATGCCAACTTGAGAGCAAGCAGGACCCCACGTGCACCCTGGAAACAGGAAGTCACTTCTGAAATATGGGCTCAGTGCTAAGATTCTTCTCCTGGTTATGTTGCGTTGCTGATGTTGGCTGGGGGCCCACAAGGCTGCATTGGCGTGCCTGTGGTTGTGATGCTTCAGGGACCCCTACTGGTCAGGTGCCCCACAAGTCCAGGCAGAGAACTCCCAGGCTGGGCCCTAGGTCTCCAGGGTTCAGTAGCTTCGTAACATCAATTGCTTAGGCTTGACAGGTAAACAGATGCGATTGGCTTGACAGCAGAAATGGAGGCCGCCTTTGAGCTTTAGTTGCCCTCTTTGGTGAATTTTTTTTTTTTAATTCAGTAGAAAATCCAGGCTAATGAATATTCACCAACAACATTATCACTGACCCTTTTGGATATGTAGTGTTTTCTAATACAGTGCTTCCTGTGCTGTAGGCCAGTTTTACGCCAATGGTCCAACTGCAGCTCAAGCTGCAAAGCTTTGTTTATTTTGTATCCATGGTGCTAAACTAGAAAAACTGCACAGTAAACTAGAACAAGGAATATAAAAATATAATAAAAAACTAAAATATGTTGCTCGCAATGCAATGATTCTTCTCTTTCTATTAAGTAGTCTCGAGTCATCACTCCAGTCCAACGTGTGTATTTTTGAGAGATGTTAATGCCAACGGCTTGGCGTAATCTAATTATCACAGTCACCTGAGTAAAGGTTTCTTAATTTCTGATACAGCTACGCAAATAATGTTTTACACTTTTCATTTTAATAGTTGTGAGTGGGCTTCTCTAATCTGAAACTGTGGGCAGTGTGCCAAGAAGCACAGTCGTTGAGCCTTTCAAAAATGTTAGATCTGCAAGAATGTGTTGTCATATTTCACTCCAGGAAATGTTTACCCATAACATACTGAACTGCAAAAAAAAAAAAAAAAATAGTAATAATACTACAGAGAACAAGCCTTCTGAATTAAAGGTGGAGTGCACCATATGTATTACTTCTTTAAGAAGGTAGTTACATGTTGGTAAATATCAGCTCTGGATGTGTTTCTTGTAGAACATGTATAACTTATTACTGATGAAGGGTCATGTGAATATGTAATTGTGAAAGGGGGTTGTGGGTAATCCACTGACTGACGTGGAGAGACAAAGGAAGTTAGGCCACAGGCAAAATCATAACAATGGCGACATGGAACAGAAAATACAAAGGCAAAACAAAAACACTGCAAAAAAAAAAACTACAAAACAAAAGGTTGTCTTGAAGACTGCAAGTGCTTCTCCGCTACTCAGGGATGTCCAGCTGACACACCCACCTCGCTACACTTTGGGATCTAAAAATCCCTAAACTCATCCCTGTTCCGTTTACTAATTAAGACCCCGACCCCGGTTCCACTTAGTGGTCAGCGGTTTTGATTTCTTCGGTTTGGTTGTCCAGGGTAGCGTGGACAATCCTGTTCTTGGCCGCAGCCTCGTGTGTCAGCATTCTCCTTATATGGCGAGACACTCTGCCGGGATACGCCCACAAAGCCAGTCAAGAAAGCCGATTCCCTGCAAACAAACTCAGCTGGCAGAACGTCACAGGCAAAGCATCTTGCTCTCCGACTGTTTACCAACACACGAACGAAAAAAATTAAATAAATACATGTTCATTCCCACGTGCAGGCCCTCAGCACTGCTACAGTAATACTACTTAATTTGAGCTCTATACAGTTGTTCGTTTCCTGTTTTGTAAGATTAACAAAGTTTTATCCTTTAAAAAACTAGGAGTTGATTAAAGACTTGAGTAAACAGTCCAATAACATGCTCATGTATCTAGAAACCTAAGGACCGACAAACTATACTTCATCTGCCACAGTGTCAGGGGATGCAGAATGCAGAAAGGATACTGGGACACATTTATGAAGGTCTTTACACCAAAATACAATGTTCGAGTTCTTAAATTAATCTTACAAGTTGTTTGTCACTTGGTAAGATTAACAGTTATATTTCAATTAAACAAACAATTGCATTTTAGTGTAAACCATGATAAATCAGGCCCATGGTAATGTAAATAATAGATGTGTTAAGGTAAATATGAGACACATGCTTAATGTAAATCAAAGTTATACAAAAATGTATTCAGAAAAAACAATGAGATGAAAGATTGTAAAGAAACTGTCTGACCCAATGCACTGCAAATCAGTATTTAAGCCATTCACTTTTCCTGTGTGTTTCGCTATTCCCCACATTTCACAGGTAAAAATGGGACACAGCTAGTGATTGTGAAAAAAGAGTTCTGTAACAGATTAATCAATGGCTGATACAAGATACTGTAAATCATACCCAACAGTAACTATTATGAAATGTTGATGAAAACTAATCGTAGGGGAGGGAGAGAAGTCAGCATTGCCGAAATGCAACACGGTGGCAACACTTTAATGTTTTTCACATGCAGATAAAGAAGCATTCTCAGAAATCACCATGGAAACAGATGTGTAATAACGTGTGACTTTCCCTGTTTCCTGGTAACTAAAGCTCTGTGAAACTTTGATTCCCTTCTTCTGCAGGGAAGCATAATTTTTCATCTCCAGCTTTGAAAACAGATCACAGCCAACCACGGTGTGCGTGTGTGTGAGTGGGTGAGTGTGAATCAGTGTGTGTGTGTGTGTGTGATGTACTGTATTTAGCAAATCATTTATACATCTGCCAATGCATGTTGTGTAGGTTTACCCAGCACAGTAAATACAGAGCAACTGAAAATATTTTGAGCTTTAAAATGCTGGTGAACTAGAAGAAAGAACTACGCTTGCAAATTACAGTGCATCATAAAGTCTGAATTGTGTGTCAGAGTTAAGGTTATCAAGCCTGAGGAAGTTTATACTATTTGCTTATTTCACAGTGCTTATTCGAAAATGCCTTTTGTAGAGGCATTTTTCTTAAGAGGCTTGCTGCATCTTATTGGAAGGACTTGCCCTTAGCCCTAAAAAGCATTGGTTTGTTGGAAAATTAAACACATGGGACTGATATTGTGGTCTTCTGAAAAACTATGATAGTCCAATTAATATAATGCTGTGACAAACATGGATTGTTCACATTTTAATTTGTTCAACATGCCGATGAACATTCAGTATTCAATAATATGTTCAATTTCAATTAGCTAATAAAAACAGATCACTACATTACTGAAGAGGTCCATCTGAAGAATACAGTTAAACCATTATCAAATCCAATTGCATCAACTTTATAAACGTCTATTTTAATGCAGTAGCAGATCTTAACAACAACTGTATTTCTGTTGAACATTACCATATGTTGTTAGTATATTGTATATATTCCAATATATTTCTAAGAAACACAAATAATACATTTAAAATAATATATGAACACTCGTCTAGTAAAAACAACAATACCTGTGCTGAAACCCAGCACACTGGGTTCCATAGTTGTCACTATGAATAATGGTTTTAAAAAGCAACTCTTCAACATTAGCATAACAGACCACCTTTTGAGTCCTGTTGGTTTGTTCTGCACTTTGAAACATAAATGATCACTTCTTATTATTGGTAATGACTTATTCTGTCAACTTTCTCCTTCTTTCTTCGGCCAGTGATAACTCATGAACAACTTGATGGAATGGATAAACACCTATTGATTTAGGCTTGATAGGTAAGTGTGGGGCAGTACTATTATACAGTTCTAATCAGCAGTACAGATACAACAGCATGAAACTCACTCATTCACACCATGTAAAGATAGAGATCAACTCTTGACTAATCACAGGCAGAAAAGAAAGCTGAAATGCCCAAGTCTGAACACAATTGGATGGGCACCAACACCACATTTGCTGCCAAAATAACAGCTTTATCAACTATCTTTTTCATATCTTACTTATAATAATCTTCAAAAACCGGATCTGTCAGGGTCTTTACACCAAAGTGAAATGTGCATTCATTTGTGGACAGGAAAATCCAACTATCAATGTTTCAGCGCCGACTAGTATAAATCTATTTACCGCTTCATTGTATCCTAGACTAATACAAAGAAAGCTCTTCTGTTGCATTTTAAAAAAAAAATTAATTAATTAATTGGACAGTTTTCCGCAGATCTGTGACATTTCCTGATACACACTTGCATGTTTTGGGGTTGTGTTTTTTTTTGTGCCAATCATAGCTGCAATGTAAATATGACATATTGTTTAGTTATTGTAACACACTTTTTTGGCTGTACTTTCTCAGATCAATTCCCTTCTGTTAGTTTGAGATAAATATGCATCCAAAGAGATTAATATTCTTTTCTCCGTATTGAATAAGCTGCAAGCAGCAGTAGGAGCAGCAGAATGACAACTTACTGGAAATCAGGTTTCAAAGGGGGGAGAGAGCTTATGTCCCAACAGCTGAAAGTATATTGTCCCAATTCTAATTTAAAATCTATTTCTCAATGTTTTGTGTTAGTGCCAATACAGAGACAATTCAACCAGAGAACCAAAAATTCAATTTGTGGAATTTTAATAAAAACGTGTACTTTAATAAATGTAGTATTGGTTGTTTTGTTTGGGCGACCAAACCTCACGTACCGTTTGTTTAGGGTTAATCTGAAAAACAAACATTGAGCGCCGTATATGTTGTTTTCACCAAAGCACTTATTGCTACTAGGAATCAAAGCTAAAAAAAAAAAGATTAAAGCGTCGAAACACACGTTGAAAGGTGTCAACGTCACAGTAAAAACGTGCTGAAAGTATTTTGTATGAAAAGAACTCCATTCAGCTTCTAGGTCAATCAAGCTACGTTGGCATTTTTGACCAGACTCTTGCCTAACGCTTTGTGTTGCGGGTTTGTACTGGACACTGACCGCAGTAGGTGCGCTTTCCGCCCATAAATACCAGATTTAGCTAAATAAACAAATAAAGGATCTTATTCGAAAGGCTGCACCGACGTAAATGTGTTAGTAAACCCTCTATGACGGACGGGATGTAGATTCAGTGTCCTGCAAACATACAGGGCTTGTGTTAAAAGCAATTATTCGCCTATTCAGTCAATTAAGCACCGATAGCTGGATGAATATCCCAGTGCAGCTGAACGGACAGAATGTCTTCAGTCTTCTGCTTAAGATAGGAATTGTGTTCCAGTTTTGCTTCTGGAGCAGCCGACTACAATTAATGACATATAAACTATGGCAATTACATGAAACGCAAATTATATTGAAGGATAACTTACTGTGAAAGACCAGAAAAAGAATGCCTCATATATACATGACCTTATTTGAAGTTTTTCAGATCATTTCAACAACCTCAAGTTGACAATTAAAGATTCTCCTCGTTTGCAAGGGTTCTGATGCGGCTAAGTCACCAAGATTGATTAAAAAGGCCACTATATATTACTGATTACTGTAAGGCTTCCCATTTGAAAAATAACGTCTAAAAAGATGGTCAAACGATAATGTTAATTAGAAAACTACAATTAAACTAATGGAAAACAGCATGTAATTTAGGCAATAATACTAACTTTGTGTTTGTTTTATCCACATAATAAGCAATACATCTGTATTTTCAAACGACTCTATTCTGCTGCACACCAAAACAAATGTATAACAAAATTAAACAAAATGATCACAGGTGTAAGTGACGTGACCCGCCTGCAAAAACAAGAGATGTACAACTTCACAAGCGCATCAATGCTGATTATTAAGCACTGTTATTTCTACCGCACTTTCACAAATATACTTGATACTGTCTTTGCAAACTGCCATAAACCCTCTAAAAAGAACAACAGCAAAACAAAATCATAAAAACATAATTATTTTAGTAATGAAAAAGTATGTTTACTTACAGACTTAGCTCATACTATTGCAGCCCGCTTTCTTTCCTCTGTTTCCTCTGTTTTGGCCGGTACGTGTTTGAGGGTTGAGGTTCCTATATTTACATCGCGTGGTTTGCTTTAACAAAAAAAAAAAAAAAAACACCGTAGAGATTCTAAGTGGAAAACCCACACAATTACCGTAAAGCACAGAATAAACAAAACAAAGCATTGTTTTACCGTAATCTGCTACCTATAGACAACCATACAAAATATACTAGATATATTTTAATCGTACTGTCAGAAAACTAGGACATAGTACCAATATAGATCTTTATATTTCTATGCCAACCATAGATCATTACATACCAGCTGTAAACTATCCTTTCTTATGCTTTATTCCTTATCCTTAATTTTGTTTTGGAGTGACCTGAATTGTTGGTGGAATGTAGCATATTTTTTATCAAATTAAAAAATATAATCTATTTGGCTATTTGCATACAGTAGGTAATGATTTGTGTAAAATGAACTGCTTGCACTTAATATACAGTATACATGTTAGCACATTTTTCAATTTCATAAATTAAAAAACACACCTGGCAAAGTACCATGATATCCATTTATATGTTTTACTATGGTTTCCACTGCTATGAATTTTGCTGTGCTTTTACCATGGAATACCAAAGTAATAGTACAATTCTTAAGAAACTAAGTCAAGTAGACAAATGTTTTGGCTAGTGCCATCATCATGTAACTTTTTTAATGGACAAACCTAGTTTAGTTAATCATGGGTCCATATTATATTCATCTCCGATGAGCTCCTATATTAGTACAATAAAGTATATAATTATGCTGTAAGGAATGCATGTATTTGCACCCACGCACACATCACTGCATTCTTTATAATAAACCTGGCTTGCTTTCCTGGCACCTTACTCCACTGCGTGAAGGCATAATTGTCCATTTCCCAGCTGTTAGTGCACAATACTAAACCGCATTGCTCTCACAGCTAATTACAAAAAAAGCCCTATTATTAACTGCCATTCTTATGTTGAAATAATTATGAAAATAGCCCCACAATACTATGGTTTTATTGTCTTTTATTGTGTTTTGGAATTATGTTTTTTTTTCCCTTTTAACAGTATGTATGGATTCTGTGTCCAATAATTCACAGCTAAGAATTATTCTTTAAATATTGTAACAACGACAACCTACCCATAACAGAATGCTGTGTAATACAAGCATGAAACTTCTTTCAATAAGGTGATGCAGCTTTTACATGCTATAGAAGACATGTCAGGGAAGCTATTTCCATTGCTTTACTATTCATTTTAAGGCTAGTCTGCTTGCAAACAAGTGTGTGCTACAGATGGCAAGCATTTCATTTCTTTTTGAGCAAGCCTTGTATACAATTTAACTGTATAGTTTGATTCTGTGTTCTTTTGCCACAAGTTTCGTATTATAATGTTTGCCTATCCAACTGGCACTCAAACACAGTCCTTTAGAGCCTGAAGACACTCAGACCTGAAGTCTATGAAGGTCTGTTATACCTGGCAACACCTGGACCACAGTGTGATAAAGACATTCACTGGCTCCATGCTCTGGTGTATAAATTAATAATGGAAGGCCAACCTGTTTATAATCTGGGCTTTTTCATGTCTTTTTAGCACAGCAGCCCATCCAACCTTAAACTAGGCTCTGTATCTGTATGGAATTGCTACAGTAATTCCACTTTGGAGTCTTCTCAGCTTTCAGGAGCTAAGCAAAAATGGCCTGGTCAGTAACTGGAGGAGTGACTCCAAAGTCGGTGCATGAAGTGGTACTGGTAGCTCAGTCTTCAGTAGGAGGCACTCTTCAATGTGGATTAGAGCTCATCCATTGATTACAGCATGATGTTAGGTATTGGGATGCTTTGATAAACAGGCGCCATTCTTTTGGATGAAATGATAAACTGAGCTCCACAATAAGGATCCCCAAAAAAGAGCAGGGGTTTGAGCACCATTATCGATGAGCACGCTGTTTCAGTGATTGTTCTCCCCTCCCTCTGCAAGCAGGTTCATTCAGATCAGTGAGAATGGTTAGTAAAGCATTCGAAGGGCAGGTTGAATGAGCTCAAAACAGGAAAGACATCAAGGGTAAAAATCATAAACTGCTATTAAAATGTAACCCGTTGGAGTAATGGAGAACCAATGTAAAGTTTTTAACAAACAGAGCAAGTTTGTTTATTTATTACTATTTGATGTAAAATATATTTTCTGTGCCATATTAATATGGTTGTTATCTTATTAGCTCAGTTATAAGAAATGCTGTAAAATGTAAGTCAGCTATGAAAAGGCAGTGTTGTGGTGAAGCCTTTAACTGCTGTGGAAATAGCAGGCAGAGGTAAAAGGAGGCAGTTTAAGCACACGTGTGTATTTATTTACAGAAAACAAAAATAAAAACTGTTCACAAAATAAATGGTACCACGTCTTTAATATGAAAAGACTATATCCAATGGAGCCCAGGCAGAGCCAGCATAAAAACAGTGGTATCCTTTTTAGCAGGCAGGGCTGTAGAGTCTGGGCTGGCAGGCAATCTTCTCTGGGTGCTCCTTGCTCTGGGTTCATCTCCCTCCAAGTGCATAGACTGCTTCTTTAATACACCTGTGACTGGGCTTAATTGATTCTTAATTAATCAATTAAGTCCCAGCCACAGTCTGCACCAGTGGTGCAGCCAGAATTTTGTTTTGGGGATGGATGGAGATTTTTTTGATGATGGTTAATAACACTGGCATAGCAAGGATGGATCAAGATTTTTCCACATGTCTGATATTTTTTATTGTCCCACATAGTTGAATAATTCATTTTGGGCGGGGGGGGGGGGGGGTTCAAACCCCTAAAACCACTCCCCTAGCTATGCCACTGGTCTGCACGTGTATTTGGCAGGGATAGTTTTTTGGCAGGGGGTTTGAACCCCCCCCCCCCATCCCTGCCAAACTGAAACACCAACAAATACAACAGGAGCTTGCACCCTATCATACAGCATAACACAAATATTTGTTCCCTGAGCTGTAACAGACCTTGAAATTGATATTCATAAACTTTCTACTACAAGAAGCTGGTTTAAACAGACACTTAGTGTGCATACATTCACAGAAGAAGCTGGGAAAGGAGTATTTGCAACATATGTATATTTGTTAATACACAAATGTACATGATTAAAAAAAATGGACCGCAAGAAAAATACAGTTGTAGAGCATCTTTTTCGTAGAAATGAATGGCAGGGAAACAGTCTTGACATGGTGTTTGCCTGTCTGAGAGAGAGAGAGAGAGAGAGAGAGAGAGAGAGAGAGAGAGAGAGAGAGAGAGAGAGAGAGAGAGAGAGAGAGAGAGAGAGAGAGAAGAGAGAGAGAGAGAAACCTGTTCTGAGTCTCTTTTCTGCCTCCTGACCAGAAAGACGAGTTGTTTACTCAAGAATTGACTGTTTGAATTACCCACAAACAACCTGGAAAAGGTACTGTAGTATTAACTGTGGATATAGCTCATTACCATAATTCCATGTAGGTTAAAGAAAGTTCTGACTTACTTTCAGGGAGTCTTGCACATCCAATGTCATTTCATCTGAAAAATAAATTTGTCAATTACGATCTAGTATGAGTTGTGAAGGTTCTTAGTAAGTTTCATCAAAATGTTACAATGGTTTCTTTAGATCTAAAGCTGTATGTCATTATTATTATTAATTTCTTAGCAGACACCCTTATCCAGGGCGACATACAATTGTTACAAGATATCACATTATTTTTTACACATTATTTTTACATACAATTACCCATTTATACAGTTGGGTTTTTACTGGAGTAATCTAGGTAAAGTACCTTGCTTAAGGGTACAGCAGCAGTGTCCCCCACCTGGGATTGAACCCACAAACCTCCGGTCAAGAGTCCAGAGCCCTAACCACTACTCCACACTGCTGCCATAACATATGTATGTAGATACCTTATGTACATACAGAAGTATGCCTGCCTCCAATAAATAATATAAATAGAAATGATCGCTATCAATCAAATACAATTAAATCAAAAACATGTTTTGTGGTTTAATAACTCCATCAAAATCCAATGACATACATTTATTAAAATACATTCTGTGTAGCTTAATCAGTAATGCCTAATGCCACCCCAGGGATGGAAATAAACACTCCCATTGCATAGCAGTTGGATCCATTCCTGTTTTTACTATGAGTTTAATAAGACTCCCCTGAACTTGTTTCCTATGCACTGTGGTTAAACAAGTATGTAGTAAAACTAGGAATGGATAAAACTGCTATGCAATTGGAGTCTTATTTCCATCTCTGCACCCCTATTACGGTTGCATGCTATTGGTCCTTTAACTGGCCTTAATAGCAAGGTCTTGCTGTGTACAATATTTTTCAAGAATCTCAAAGTACTCATATGCTTTTGTAATTAGCTGAACTGCAGTATTACTGGCAGCACAACAGTAGTCTTTGGTCCCATTTCCTCTTGGATGTAATTTAGTCTGACATCAGAATGCATCTGGAACAAGGTGTTTTTTTTTAGCTGAAATTGCCTGGGGCATTGGAACATCCTTATGCACAGGCCGGCTGTTAATCAATTTTCACAAAACACAGCACTGTTTAATAGACAAATGAGAATGGATAAGAAGAGACATATGTGTCATCTAAAAGGATGTTTGTTTACTTGGAAAGGCTGTTGCTTATTATCAGATTGCTTGTTGTGATTCGTTGCTGATGAAAAGAATGCAAAAACATCCCTTGCAGATGCAGAAGACACCTAAACTACACTTACCAGTTACTTTGGGTTCCCTTAGCAAATGCTCTTCAATGGCAATGCCAAAGTGGCCCTGCAATGGTTCTGTAACAATGGTTAAATGAGTCATTGGTGAAGTCAAAAGTACATTTGGTGTTGATATTGCTGGTCATGCAATGGTCTGTTAATGGACCTGCAAACAAACCACAGTTTAAAACCACCCAGTAGTAATCATAAATGAAAATATAAATCCTACCTCTCAATGAAGCCTGTCATGGGTGTCTCCTCCCCACCTCACCGAAAGCCTTTTCTAGTAATAGTTGAGGCTTGGCTATCTCTATCCAACAGAATACCAATGAGAAATGCAATGATTTATCCCATGGTTAGTAATGGTTATATTACAGCTGCAGTCTTTTAGGTTGCCTCTTTAAATGTAATTGTACATAAATATATTCTGCCATGTTACATGAGTTAATATAAGCTCAAACAAACCTAGATTTACCAGGTTTAAATTAGATTGATTTTTCCATCTAACAGTCTCAGTACAGTTAAAATCACAAAAGAGGAAAAATTGCAAATTGATTCTTTCTTTTGATTTTACGCATTACTTTGATCACACAACATGGCGTGAGTTTGCTAGTGAATGCCATGTTCACAAAATGTGATGAAACACATTATCACTTGTCAAACCAGGCAGTTTGTTGTGGTGATTGAAAGTCCTCTATTCTCAAACAGGTTTTGTTTGATATATTTTCCTGTAAAATTTCACTGTTTGTGTGTTAATTAACAGCTGTTTGATGCTGTTGTAATCAATATTCATTTGAAGCTTGTAATCGGTTTGCTTTGCACATTGGTTACTTTGGAGTCCTGCCAGTGCAAAACTGATAAACTGATTAAATGCATTTGTCTTTCATCTCTTGAGGCCTGGGTTAGAATTCAGTTTAAGCCAGAAGACCAGAAGAATTTGGTAGTCTACCTCAGGTACAGTAGACAATCGAAAAGGAACATTCAAATGGGAAATGTGTATCTACATGAACTTCCAGTAGGTAAGTACATTTTCAAACTAAAATAATGCAATTTTCATTTAGTTTGCATCAGAACAAAGTGTGCCTCTATTTTTTTGGTCAAGGTAACAAAAACATTATAAATGTTATAAAACTAATATTAAACTACTTGTTTATTTGACTCAGGGGTGCAACTTTGGTGCCAGCAACATTAAATTCTGCCGTCAGTAGATTATTTTGTTTTTATTTCTTAGCAACCATGGATGATGATAGTTTCTCATTGCGTCTGAACTACTCACATGACCCACCCACACTCATCCACATACACACGACCTTTTGAGAAGGTTTGGGTCGTGTGGGAAGTTGTGAAGGGGACTTGAATAGGGAGGGGTTTGATAATTTAGGCTCTCTGGTGCTAAACTTTCAAAACAGTTACATTTTCAATACAGTTTGCAACCCTTTTAACAGCTTCTACCTAAGTTGTGTCTTAAACTTTGAACCAATGCTAACAGAACTAAAATCAGACCTGAAATGCATTTTTATAATTCTGGGATGACGTCAGAGTCATAACCCCTGGCTCTATAAAAATAAGTGTGGAAGGTACATTTGCAGTTTGAAAATGTTTCAATTAGAAAAATCTAATTTCTGTTTGCCAGCAGTTAGTTTGGCAAATGTTATCGATTCACCACTAAAAAGGGTTCTGGGATCTGAACTGCAGGAATATATGCACATAAACTTCACAGCAGTAAGAGGTTGTGCTCATAACTACCACTGTGTAGAACGTTAGCTATTTTCAATTTATGTTTTTAAAACTGTTAATACTGTAGGTTTAATTTATTTTTTTAATTTGAATTCCTTTTCGAACAAAAAGGATCTAGTGTTTGGCTAGAGTGTCATTATTTAACATCAGACTGGAAGACATTGAAAAATTCATACTTTATTGACTTAAAGAAAGGGAATCACATAGTTATATTAACAATTGATAAGACTGCATCAACTACTTATGTTTAGGTGAATCTAGGGATTATCATGTTCTATAAAATGCTCTAAAATAATCCAGCTGTGGTTTATTCTTGCATGGGTTGACGAAGTCTGCCTTGTCATTCACATCTAAATGGATATTTCTGTGTAATCAAGCTATTATTAAGTGAGTGAAAATGATCCTTACATGTGTTGAAAGACATGAATCATCGCCTGCTGGGACTGACATTGATGAGGGGTTTAAAACAGAAATTGTAGAGATTCCCAGCATCGTCAATCCAGGTTCATTGGCGTGTCTGTCCCACACTTCCATATAACAACTCAAAGCCCTTTGAGCCTGGGAGTCAAATGAGGAGCAGACATGTACTGTAACTGCATTGGCTCTTACAAAGAGGGAATGTAGTCTTCGGGCCTAATGTTGCTTTTGGGAGGAATTCTGTTTTGTTGTTTGTGTTTATTTTATTTTACTGCTAAGAGTCCCATATGTTGGTTTCTTACTTATATGGTAACATGTAGCTATAAAAACTATCACACTTTGTCAATATAGGGCAATTTCCTTTTAATAATTTACTTGGAAATGTTTTGCTACAGGGGCCCCCTGTTTAAAGAAACCCCATTTCACAATTGGATTTCCTGCCTTTTCTGTAATGACTGAGAGACATTTTGATCAGGCAAATGCTAAGAACCATTTTAAGTTAACTATAAGAAACTATGTCAAGCATACAGACCTTTTAACAAATGTTTTCACAGTACAGTTAATTTCTAAACATGTACACTAAACTGAAATAATAATGTAGATATTTATTAACTGTGGCACAAGATACAATGTATCTCACAAGATACAATCGAGAGACAGAGCACCACGTTTACAGACTAGTTATGAACTATTATACTAGTCTCACGCCTGAATTGTGTGACACATGGATTATGATCTTGTCTCACACTCATGTCGCACAATGCATCCATTTTCAGTTTATCGAGAAATGGTGACGATGCCTACAACACAGAAATTATATATACAAGAAATCTACACAATCCTACACTATAGATCACAAGGCAGTAATGTTACTTATTATGCGGCACACAAGTTGTTAGAAGACAGGTGTCTGCATCACAAACAACAACATCATAATCACATAGAGTAAGGGAGGGGCATGAAGACTGAGCGACAGTCTCGTCCCCTTTCTCTTTCCAGTGCCCATGACGAATACCCTCATCTTTTTATGGTGTCTTCCAAGTGTGCCAATGAACTCGTCTTGCATAAAAAATGCTTTACATAGTGTGAAATCAAAAAGAATAACAGAGGTACTTTTGAATCGAAGACTAGGAAGAACTTGAACATGTGTTGCCAGTCTTCGCTTTAGCAGTTATTTTGCAACTAGGGTGAGTCGCCTATCAATCTAACCCAAACCCATCCGTCTTACCACTGAAACATATGGCAGGCACTACTGCTAGGCTAAATCTCTCAAAGTACACTTTAATTAATGAAATACAGCTGATGAAAAATGAAAGTATATAACTTCCAGTCAATTTCATCTGGTCATTATGTCATTTAAGTTGGCTGTGATTTTTCATCTGCATTGGTTCTAACTGATTTATACTGTAAAATGCTGTATAGTATATAGTTCAGTAAATAGTATGTTTTGGACAGTGGAAATATACAGTAAGTGAATGAAACAGATAATAAAAAAACTCTTCATAAAGTCGAATGAAACCTAATGAGTAATTTTACGTTAATATATTGAATTACAGAATTACATACCGCTTTGTAGTTTTCTTAGGAGGCTGTGTGGTCCAGTGGTTAAGAAAAGGGCTTGTAACTAGGAGGTCCCTGGTTCACATCCCAGCTCACTCACTGACTCACTGTGTGACCCTGAGCAAGCCACTTAACGTCTTTCGGGTCAGATGTTGTTGTAAGTGACTCTGCAGTTGATGCATGTTGTTGTAAGCGACTCTGCAGCTGATAAAGGTGTCTGCTAAATAAACAAATAATAATATATTTGCATGAAAAACAGACAAAAATTAAAAAATGAGACACTTAGGAATCTAACATGAAATACTGTACTACTATTATGACTTCTGGTAGACTTTTGCAATATAATTTTGCAGTTTCTTTTATTACATGTTTAAATAAAATATCTAAATTATGTTCATATAGTTTTTTAAAAAAAATTATGTCTCACTCCTATTATTTCGGCTGGTAATGTTGTGACCTGTAAGGGTTCTGTTTGGATTTCTTAGGGTAATACACTGATATTGGACTTAGCACAGACGTGTACCAATATAGCAGACAGGATGTTTGCACTAGTTTCTAAACAAGATCATGTTATCTGCCAGACTCAAATAGAAACAGGTAATCCAAGAAGTATTCGGGCTAGCCTCGTGGTGGAGAGACAGATTTTCCCCAGACCAACTCCTGTCCTGTCAAAAGGCAGCTTGCAGGCTGCAGAGTGCTGATAAGAGCAACTTACATTGGGACTACTGTAAGATGTCAGCCCAGGGTCGAGGTATTCATATGTTGTTATTCCAAGCAGGGGAGACAGGGATTCAGCGGGTGACCCTGTGGTTGTTAGGGAAGCATTTTATCTAGAAGAAGACAAGAGCAACTGGTAACTCATCACATGGCTCAGATCCTTTGAATGGCGTTGCTTCATGATATTCCTGACGTTTATTAAAAGCTCATAATCACCATTATATAGCTGACCTCTTTATTGTTGTTAATTAAGGGTGGAGAGCTGTTGTTTTTAGCACAATCCACTCTCTCTCTCTCTCTCTCTCTCTCTCTCTCTCTCTCTCTCTCTCTCTCTCTCCTCTCTCTCTCTCTCTCTCTCTCTCCTCTCCAGCTGACTCTTTGAGCTAAAATATATTATATATATATATATATATATATATATATATATATATATATATATATATATATATATATATATATATATATATATATATATATATATTATTTTATTTTTTTATTTTTTAATGTTTTTAACTCGGTTTTCACCCCAATTTTGAATGCCCAATTATTGTTTTTATCCCGGTTCGCCGCTGCAACCCCCCCGACAACTCGGGAAACGGAGGCTAAAACACACGTCCTCCAAAACGTATTCCTGCCAATCCGTTATTTTTTGCACTGCGGATCCACAGTGAAGCCACCAGACCTATAGTGCCGGTGCGCGGTGAACCATGGATTGCCCTGCTCACCTAATCCCTCCCTACCCGGGCGGTGCTCGGCCAGTTGTGCGCCGCCCTGCCAACTGTGCGCCGCCCCCTAGGAACCCCCGGTCACGGTCGGCAAACAACATAGCCAGGATTCGAACCTGCGATCTCCAGGCTATAGGGCACATCCTGCACTCCACGCAGAGCGCCTTTACTGGATGTTTTTTAAACTTTATGGAATGAGTCATAAATGCAGCAATTAATCAAATGTTCATATTGAACCAGTTATAACAAGCATGAAGATCTGTAAACTGTCTTTTAAATACCACATTAACAGGTACGCATTTAAACTGGCCCTTCTGAGGTTAGAACACCCACAGACAGAATTGTTAGTATTAAAGTAAGACAAGCTATGCAGTACCCCCCCCCCCCCCCCCTGCCCGCCCCATGCTTAGTGTGCCCTATTAATAGGCTTGGTGAGGTTGAGCATGTGTGCAGTGCAGATGGCTTAAGGCTAGTCTGCTGAGATTTAGTTTTTTCACTAATGATGTTGGTTGGGTTCAAACACATAAGTCAGATATTTCCAAGATGCTTTTAAAATCCTTAAGTTTCTTATTTTTTATTCTTATTATTATTTCTTCCCACTTAAAATGCCTGATTTCCTCCCACAGAAAAATGTAATTTAATTTGGTGTTGCATTTTTGTATCACAGCACTTACTGAATCATAATCATGGCCCATTAAAAAAACAAACAGTGTATGCTAGATGCTGCGTAAATGTTTACTCAGTGGTTTGTTCATTAAATACTCCCTTAATCACCAGAGCCACAGCTTTCCAATCTTAGCTGAGGTTCCAACTCCCATTTATTACCTCCTGTGTAGTCAGAGGTGGCACGTCATCTCAGATTGGAGTCAGGCAGTTACTGTATTACTCTTGGAACAATCTGTCAGCACCGCTCAAAATGAGATAGAGCAACTTCACATGGCTTTGCTCGTCCAAATGTTTTCTTTTTTGTTAAGATTTTTCTTAAGTATCCAGTTTGATCTGGATACTTTGACAGACCTGATTTCTATTGGGAAGCTATGTGGAGAAACGAGTGTTTAGACTCCCAGTACATTCAGGTTTATCAAGTAGTGTAGTCAAGGGTAAATGAGGGTCACATGAGTTCACCCAATTCTCATTTGGGGAATACAGTGTTTACTCACTCCTATTCTGTGATACGCAAATCTTGACATTTCTGCACGACCACCACAACTGACATGCACGTACTGGGTTTCTCTGCACACCCTTAGTGTCTATCATGCCACTGCCTGGCCTGTAACACCAAAAACAATAAATGTGTCCATTTATCTTTTTTACCATGACACCACTGTGTTTATCTGTCCATTTTATTTAATAGATGCTAATTTACAAATGCATTGCTATGCAAGTTATAAGGTTATAAACTGTCCATATGGTCACTATTGTGGTACACCGATATGGGAATCTTACAGTTGTATAAATCACACACCCAGTTTGCTATAAAATTTGTTTTTTTAAATGACAGTCCAAATGCCCCACAGCCTGAGTAGAAAACAAATATGTGAGAAGCGTTATTTGAAATGCAGAAGAGCTAATGAATACTGCTTTTCAGAACTGGGATCCTGTAGTCACAGCTACTCACACATCAAATATTGATTTTCTCATGTTGCTTTAGTTTTCAATATCACCACAAGTGGCAGGGCTTGCATTGCATTTCAATAATTGCAGGATGCACATTTGAAGCAGGGAAATGTCAGGCAGCTTTAAAATGTTATCCTTTGCAGCTGGCCTAGCAAGCGATTTAATATTCGATTGCTGATCTACATCCCACTTGAGCCTGCACAGAGCCATGGGTACAGTGATCTTACCTGTAAGGATGGGACTAGTTTGGCTGTTCAATGAACAATCTCACTGCAGACATGCAAGGCTGTGAATGCCAAATACAGTAAGAACTATAGGTACCATGAAAAAGCAGATCTTTGTGACCTTTACGTTTAACATGCATATCAAATGACAGTGCGGTTCTTCCATATGTACGCAGATTGTGTTACTTTAAATAACCTGTGTCCTTAACAGATTTCATTGCAAATCATGTTTGATACACGTTGAGGTGGATACTGAATGAGTTGAATTCAGAACTGCATCTCCCTGTTCAACGACAAATTGTGTGTACGCCGCCCATTGCAAAAATGGTTCAAATTGAAAGTGGTGTGATTAGCATTTATCAATAAGACCAATCTGCATGAACACTTTGGAAGGTAGTCCATGCTAATTCCAAGGATGTAATGGGATGGGAATCAATTTTATTTTGCACCACAGGCCTTTGTTTCTCACTGCTGTGAGCAACCAAGCAACTGTGTGGCTGCGGACTGCCTGCAGTGATTTAGAAACCATCTGTAGGGACAGTGTGGGGGGTAGAGCCATTGGAGGCAATTGTTGCTGGCATTTCCCAGTCCGCTTTTTCTCGTGTGTTTCCAGTTGTGCTCAATGTATTTTTGAGATGAACACCCAAGTACCTAATTTTCACAAAAGTCAGGGTGTACTTACAAGCCTTGAAAACAAATTTCTATGGCATTTCTGGTTTCCCCAATGTGTTGGCAGCAATAGACTGCACACACGTGCCACTAACCCCTCCAGTTCATTCTGAGCATCTGTATAGGACCATGATCTATTGTGTGTTAATTGTCTAGGCTACTAAGTAGACCAAGTTAAAAATAATAATAATTAAAATAAAATAAAAACCCTAAAATCATTTAGTTTCAATTTAAAATAATCTTTTATTCGCATACAATGTGTTCAATGCAGCAGCATGATTTATTTTGTGTTACCGGTAAGCTAAAGTACAAAAAAAGTGCGCTATCTCAGCGCAATGACTTATATTTAAAATACACTGAGAACTGTAAATGTGTGTGTGTGTAATTTTATTGCATTGTTTTTAAATTTGACACCTCCTCATGTCGGTCAAACATGTCCGGTTTAGCGAGGGGCTACTGTATGATTATGAAAAGCTTTTTGGGGGTGAAGGTGGGGCCCCACTATAGAATCTGATGGGATTAAACTGCCTTTCATTATATATATATATATATATATATATATATATATATATATATATATATATATATATATATAACAGTATTAAAATAGGTAATATGAAGACGGAACAGAATGCATTGTATAGATGACGTTTACATTTAACAAAAACAATGTTATTTTGATTCTTGCACCCTTGCATGTATAAACGTTATCCTTCGGGGACCCTCTGCTGCAGCAAACCACAACTCAACTGTCACTATTTTATTTGAAAAAATGTTGCACAAATCTCGCTAGAGATCTCGCTAAGACGACGCAATTGATATTTAAATTAGTATACTGCGGCTCTCTGCATTAATATGCTTTTTTTAAAGCAAAGGACTGAAAATGTGTTAAAATGCTTTGGCACTTGCTATTGACAAGAGTTTATTGGCTGAATGTACTTACTGCTGGAAATTGTAAGTTCTATATAAGGAACAGAAACAGGGGGAATACTTTGTAGTTCTCTGTACTATGGAGTGCTACCCAATACGTTGAATGCAACGGTATTGTAATGCTATGAAGATTTCTATTGAATAAAAACTACTCTGTTGAGAAACAATCAAGAAAAAGCAGTGCTATTCCAGTCAATTTTTTTTTTCATTTTATGTTACAGTACTTGAATAAAATGCAATGGTTATTTAGTCCTCTTCTGTTTTTTTTTATTGCTTAGCAGTTATTATTATTATTATTTATTAGCAGACGCCCTTATCCAGGGCAACTTACAATTGTTACAAGATATCACATTATTTCACATTATACAGATATCACATTATTTTACATACAATTACCCATTTATACAGTTGGGTTTTTACTGGAGCAATCTAGGTAAAGTACAACAGCAGTGTCCCCCCCAGCAGTGTCCCCCACTCAAGGGTACAACAGCAGTGTCCCCCACTGGGGATTGAACCCACAACCCTCCGGTCAAGAGTCCAGAGCCCTAACCACTACTCCACACTGCTGCCCTAAACCAGTTATGCCACATTGATAGAGCTGAACGAGACAGAAAGCAAAAGCAGAAGTTAAATAGGCCTAAGCTTTATGTCAGGTGATTTATTTGAAAGTGCAACAGAATCCATTGATATGTGTATTATTCATGTAAGCAGGCAGATATCAAATTGAATAAAAAGAAGAAAACGAAACATAACCGAGCCTACTGAAGAATCCTCCTGTGATTAAACTGCAGTCTTACCAACTTCTTTTCCTATTACCAGTTTATTCCTTTTCTTGTGCTTAAATGATGCATGTCCTGTAGTGTAACTGCTATTACCTAAGAGCAGGGGCTATACAGTCACGTCACTGTAATCCAAATATAAAAGATAATTCCCTTCATAATTACAGTAGTAGTAAGCATTTACATCTGTATAAACTACTGGATTTTACAGCCTTATTGTTTACAATTATTGCATGACCCCTGTAAGACAGTAAGACTGTGCATGCCAGCTGTAGTTAATAAACACAAACATCTCCTCAGAACAGCTGTACAAACTGATGTCCAGATTTCAAATGATTTTGATTCATGAGAGAAATGTATTCAGGAAAATGTACTGAAAAAAATTGAGAAATATAAAAATGTATTGCAAATGTGAGAAGCCATAGAAATTCAAATTGTTTTCAACTAAGTATAACAAATAATGTACCTCTACTTTACATGTAAGGCTATAATTGAATTGCCTTTTGCAGTATTAAGAAGTAATGTACCCACAATTGTTCCTTATACTGCTGCAATTCCCCCAAGGGTTTTTGGTTAAATATAAAATTTCAAGAGCTCAGCTGAAGTGATCTATCAATGTCACCAAAAGCCCTTGAAGAAATATCCTTATTATGAACAACTGAGGATGCATTGTTTCTTATACAACAGAAGGCATTATTAATATTAACACATTCAGTGACTTATCTAATCAAACCAGAGTGCTGACTTTTGGCACAGAACCAAGCCATGGTGAGCACAATCCCATAAAAGAAACATAGAATCTGTTATGAATATAATTTGATTAATAAACTATTACATACACATGTTCAAAACAAAAACAGAAGACCGAAAACTAAAAATGAGGACTGGGAAGTCCCAACAAATGTTCAATATGGCCACCTTCTACTTCAAAAGCCTCGAAGTTATAGAGAAGATATTGGGCTGCATAGCTCACATGTTAGCCAAGTGGTAACTAATAGACTCCATGTCAGCTGAGGTACAGAATGGGTTAAATATGACATCGTTGTGCTCCCTGTGGCTTGTCCTGTGCCAGTACCAAAACCCATCAGTCTGCTAGCATGTTTGGATATATACTGTACCCCAAGCAACTATGCCATCTCTGTGTGTACTGTCTCATCTAACTGAGCTTGTTTTAAAATCCCAGCATTAAATTCAAATAACAGCTGGTAATGCAATTGTGGTAGGTGAAGGGAGAGAAAAGCAACAAAGAGCATTTTCACACGGCAAACATTCTACAGGTGTCTGTATTCTAAAACAGTAACATTCTTAGAACACTAACATTATATAAGAGAAAGGATATGAGCCTGTTAACGTGAGGATTCCGGGTTCTGTATGCATGATGTCATAATAAAATGTAACAGCATGGTCAGCATTCATAAGATGATTAAAACAGGGGGAAGCACTGGAGTAGAAGTAGGGCTAAACAGGGCTTTTGCAGCATTGCCCTATTATCCCACTTAAATGTGCCTTTACAGTATGTCAGAAGGTGTGACATATTGCACTGCCAGTGCCTTCCGTTTCCTCAGACTAGCAGCGCTCAGGCAGCTTTACAGAGCTGAAGGAAGTGCTGGAGGCAGTAAACACAAGCAGCTATGCTGTTGCTAGGAAGCAGCTTTGTGGGGTCACGCATTAACCCTCACTTATTTACTGTGGGGTTGGCTCCTCAATTATCACTATACTGTAGTGTTATTAATTTCTTAATTAGATTTGCATCTCACTGTGAAACTGTTTTTAAGAAACAATTATTAAACTGTAAACATCAGAGGCGTATGTGTGCAAAGACATTGGTTAAATTTGGGATCTCAAGCTAGTGACAACACTAGCTGGCAAGACAAAAACACAGTAGCACATAGTTGACGTCTGCCTCTTGGAAACAAACAAGGAAGCCACAGAGCAACTGTGTGTATTGTACTTTATAAAGAAAAATAAGATTTCCCCTTCTTAGCATTAGAAAGTTAACTTAGAAATGCTCACAACAATATGTAAACCTTGCCGCTGTTACTTTGAGGGTTAATCTCTACAGGGTAATTAACTAATCTGTCAGTAATTGTAGCAGCAAAATATTACAGCAAGTGAAAAGCAATTAGCTTCTGACAGTTTAATTACTGATCTGCTTCAGTTAATGCTCTGTGATCACATCACCCGATACCAAGACTTTTGTTACTACGCAGCTATCGCTGAAAGTAATGAGCTTTTAAAGTGGTTCCCTTTCAATTTGAAGGCGACCACCAAAACATTACTTATGGGATATGCCTGCCTATTGGTAGGTATTTACTGAGCTCTTTATATCAGATCTGCCAATAGGCCCCTTCCTGGGGTGACATCCTCGGTCCCGATTAAGAGCTTTTCTGAGTCGACTGCAGTTCCCCTGCATTCGTGCTGAAAGCTGACTTACCGCTTTCGTGGAATCAGTGGCTCTAAAATAAAGCCTTGTATGCTTTCTTCAGCAGCCTGCCACGCTTGCATGGCAGGCTGCCTTTTCTTTACAGTCTGTCATATGTGAGCGACTGCCTGCACAGTATTGATTTAAAGGAGTGCATGTGTTGTCTTTTCTAGCCTACACTCTTGGGGAGAACGCAGTTCCTCCACTGGGGTTAGGCTCTGCTGTAAACCGCCGTTGAGCGATTCCACCGGCTGACGTGTGCGCAGTTGGGCAAAATATGAATAAATAATATTTTATTGTAACTGTTGTTGTTGCGCGTCCATCTTTGTGTTGACCCCACCGCACAACCCTGCTTTACCTGTGTTGTGCTGCAAAAATTGGGGCCTATCGGCAACTCTGATATAAAGAGCTCAGTGAATACCTACCAATAGGCAGGCATATCCCATAAGTAATGTTTTGGTGGTCATCTTCTCTTTCAAGGAACCAGGGTTACGGTAAGTAACCTAACGTTTTCTGCCCCTTAATTTATAATTTTTGATGTTTACATTTACACAATAATTTTGCAGTTTACTATACTTTTCACATGTGTATACATTTACTGTATCCTGGATCATTAAATTAAAACCAATGTTTCTTCTCTGAGATTTTTAAAATAGTATGAATGCATTTATTGTGAGATAAATATCAAGAGAGATGTCATCCTGCATAAATTGAACACAGAGCAGATTGAACACATGGCAAGTCATTTAGTGATATCTCAAACACATTTAGCAAGTAAACATAGATCTTAATTGGAAGCTCCATAGAGACAGCAGGGGGTTATTTATCATTTCCAATATCACAGCTGGATGGGGCCAACTCCCCAGTGATAATTCAACTCTAAACAAAAGAGCAGTGACAGAGTGGAAAATACATTATGTTTGTTACAGCACAGGATTAATACAGCTATGCCTCGTGTAGAGGCATGGTCCATTAGGCATGCAATTAAAATAGAACTGTGAAAAAGAAATAAACAGTAATGTACTAATCTCAAAACCTTCTGTCTCAGGACATTTGGATTGGGAACATTGATGTAAAAAGAAACATTTACTTGAAATCGTGTGTGAGAATTATCATTTGCACATCAACTCCCAAAGACATAGGACTGTTTCCATCATAGTATGAAGATGGAATTTAATAATCTCTCCTTCCCTGGTTTTAAAGATTGTATTAGGGAATTATTTAGAACCTCCTGCCAATGCTTCTCCTTCAGTCCACATTAACATGTCTTATTTACTCTGTTCTTTGATCTCTGTATGCTGCTGCTGAAGTCTGAACCACATATGTGTTGTTTGTACTTTGTAATTGTCTTTTTATTGATATCCATGACCCCCTTGTAAATGAGGCCTCGGTCTCAATGGGTAAATCTCCTGGTTTATTAAATAAATAAAAATAATAAAAAATCAAGGAATGGTACTGTATACTACAAAATTGTTTAAAGGATTACTTATGGGTAAAAAGTTTATTAAAAGTCTGCTCTATGCTCAAATTGAAACAGCTTTTATATTGCTTTGGCAATAAGGCAAGCTCGTCAATATCCACTGAGAGTATCAATTATCAGTGACACAACAGTATTCAATTACACTAACTGAAAAGATTTCCTATTTAGAAATCTATGAATGATAAACAAAATAATAAAACCACACACGTTACGTGTTTTAGCTACCGGCACAGTTTATCAATAATGGTAATGAACAAACAAGCATACAGTACTAATATGCATGCTTCAGGGGTTACCCCTAAGCGTGTTTGATGACCTCCTGCCTTTAAATTGTTGAAGCAGAACTCAGCAAGCAAGACTAAGAAACACACAGATTTACTAATCAGTGCTTGATGCTTTTGCTATGCAATGCCAGGACCAGCACATCATTGTGTGCTTCTGGAAGTTTGATTTGAGGAGCAAGCACTGAATGGAAAATATAAAAAATAGTATCAATACAATACCTAGGGTCGCTGCTCAAGAGGATGCTGAACAGCGACATTAAAACAATTACAAGTGTAATTAAGAAAGAAGTCTAGTGTGGGACTGAGTCATCTGTCAGACACAAAGGTGGCTAATTTATTCAAGACTTCCTGGTAGGCATTCTAGCAACAAATTCAAAACAACGTCTGCCGAAGACAGCTAGGAAATGTCAATGAGGAAATAACAAGCACATTCTGCAGGTGACTTGGCACTTTGCCAGTTATGTAAATCAACATTCAACTTGCCTAAAGTTCAGAGCGAGCCAGATTGCCAATCTACAGCAAAACCTGTCCAGCCTCTCTATAAACAGCCTATTCTGGAATCTGGCATTAATTGTATAAATCCCATCTGTCTAAAATCAATGTAAATCTTACTGTGCAGTCTGGCACCATGTAAAATGTATAATCAAATATGTATGCGTAAATACCCACATATCCTGCGGGTATGATACATCTCCTGTAAAATACTTTTTACATCCTTGGATTACAGTATTCCTACTGTACGCACTGTGATAGAGGTTTTTTTTTTTTAAGTGTTCCGATAGTTTGCAATTTATACGTTTTCGTATTTGATTTTACAGTACCTCTGTAATCCAGCACACTGTAAAATACGGCACAATTTTCTAGTCCCAAGCAATGCCAGATTAGACAGGTTTTACTGTCTACACACTGCTCTCTATCATCTCAATCAGCTTAGAGTAGTGTTAATTATTCCTCCAGGAAGATAAGTTTAGAACTTAAAACTCTCCACTGACTCAACATCTAAACAGTTGTCATTACAGTCAGCTCTCTGAATCTGGTTGCACGATTGACGTCACTAGCTTCTGAAAGGTGCATTAAAAACGATGATGTCACAATCAACCACATACATCACCCACATAAACTTTTTCCTTCTTTTAAAAAAAATGACTTGACTAAATAAAGGTTAGTAATGATTTTTAACTTCAATTTTGTATCTTAATAATAAATCAATATATTATAGATTTATAGGACTGGGAGCATCTGTGTATGGGTTATATCAACACTCATTGTGCTTAACCGAACCTCTGCTTTCAGCCCTGGTCTGTTCATTTCTGCTCGTGCTGATATTCTGCCATACGCAGATGTTTACCATCCTATAACACAAACCTGTAATTAAGGTGCTTTGCAAAATGTGTTTTATACAAAACCTTACCCAGCATGACCATAAAGAGGCAGGATGTTTTCAAAGTGCTCATGCTTCATTTTTTTTTTTTGTTGATTAAACACTGCTATGACCTTAATTGAAAATACCGATGTGGTGTTGTTTTGTGGTATACGTTACTGCGCTTGCCCGGGCATGCGTAAACTTATAGCTCAGAAAACAAAAAAACAACCATCTGAAGGGATACAATGTACTGAGTTTGGCCATAAAGTTCATTTTAATATTATTGTTTTCACAATTCAACAACATTTTTTGACTTTGTGGGTGAGCTGTCTTGTTCGTAGTGATTTGTGCAGTACTCAAACACAACATTGACAGGGTACCATTTTCTAGCGTTAAACGGATATGCATTCATCATGTCAAGAGTGGATTATTGCAATTCTCTCTTTTCCGGTGTTACCTTGAAAAAACTTCAACTGCTTCAAAACTCTGCGGTTAGAGTTCTTACAAGGACATCACCCCTGTCCTGAAGTCTCTACACTGGCTTCCTGTGAAGTTCCGCATTGAATATAAAATTCTTCTACTGGTGTATAAATCATTGCATGATCTGACCCCAACCTATCTGTCCGTCCTAAATGTCCCTCATGCTCCAAAGCGCACTTTGCGATCGTCTAGCACAGGAATGCTACAGATCCCTCGAGCTAATCTCAAAACATTCGGCTCGAGAGCTTTCTGCTGTTATGCCCCAAAAGCCTGGAATGCCCTCCCAGACGAAATCCGACATGTAGACTCAACTTTTTCTTTTGGTCGGCTACTGAAAACCCATCTGTTCAGAGCTGCCTTTAACTGTTAGAACTGCCCCTTGTTCTTTTTATGTGAAGCGCTCTGTGATGTGAACACATGAAGGGCGCTATATAAATGCTAAATAGATAGCATACCACATTCTGACAATGTACCAATGAACAGCCCACTCCTCTCCTTACATTACGTTGAATGCATCTGTAAATTTATTTGGTACAACCCCAAAATGAAAACACTGTAACACTGACATTTGTTTGTTCCAATCATTTTAAATGTTTTTTGTACTGTTATTTTGTGCCATGCCTATATTGTGTAAATAACCTAACCTTGGCTGTCTCTTGAGAAGTATAAGGTTTATGTAAAAATGAAAAGCTTATAAAATCTACTTAACTAAAGGAGTTCGAGGAGGACTGAACATCATCACAGGCAGCATTCAATTCCAAACCTTTATATAAAACAGTGGCACATCTAAACAATACCACTATTTACTATTATATTCATTGACCCCCTTATTATTAAGATCACTAAAGTAAAGGTAATAAAGTTACTATTAGCAGAATTTCCCAGTACTACATTTTTACAAAAACACAATGCACCAACAAAAGTTAGCATTTCAGTAGGGAACAAAATAGCAAAGCTGTCCTAAGGAATAACCAACCAACCCCCACCCTGGCTTAAGAGGGATTCAAATATTATACAGTAAAATGCAATTTTAGACTTTGAGAAGCATGTAGCTTTTCAAAAACCACTTTGATCTAAACCCCTTGTTAATAATGTGCAGGATATCACAGCACTGACCATCATGTTCGTTTTAAAATCAGTCTACTTCAAGCTCATGCTCCGTTTGATCAAAACATGAGTCACGAAACAAATATGAACATTAATATAGGAAGCACATCAATAATAACTCATAGGGAAAGCCATCTCTGGATCAGCAGGAGCCGCAGCAATGACATAACACTGAGCTATTGGATTAATTAATCTATTTACAGTTTTAAAATGTAGGAACCTTTTCCATGCTGTTTTTCCATCCCTGGGATTGAGGCAGCTGTAGATATGGGATATCTACCGCTCTGAGCACCACCCTGCAAACCATTGTAACACAATCATACCCAGCACTTTACTGAGGCCTGTTATACAGTATTGGCAGGGCTGTTAGTCTTGCCTCTGAATTATGTAACCCTTTCTATATATATTTCTAATACTGAATAATGTTAACTCATCGGACTCAGTTAGTAATCCTGGTTCACTTTCTTTCTAGCTGAAGTACTGTACATATGCCTAGGTTGCTTATAATCTTTCTTGAAAACATTTTGTGTCTTCAGACTATGCAATGCTGTAAAAGCTGAATTATTTGGCATGGGGGGCTGTCAGTAGTTTTTTTGTGAAGCTCCCAGGGATGCTTGCACTAAAAGCTCACAAGCCATTGCAGTGTATTGTCTGTGAGATTTAAAAGGTTAGCAGAACTATAATGACACTTCTCCCGGCCAGCAGGTGGCAGGTACATTTACAAAAACAGCCAGCAACTGGACACAAAAGGCACTGTAAAGCACTTATATTTAAAGCTGCGTTATTTGAAAGCAATTAGTTTTATGTTCTTTTCAAATCCCTGTTGTGGTGTTGAAATTTTCATTCTGGGAAATATTGAAAATGTGAACGTGGCCTAGTCAGGTTATGTCTATTCACGGCAGTTGCAGTTTCACTTTGTGTGTGTGTGGGTGTGTTTGTTGTTGAACTAGACATTTTTTTTATAAATACTCAAGAAGCACATACTCAAGAAGCACAAAGTACTGATCTTTCACAAGGAATCATCCAAAATGTAAATGTTTTACCTGGCCGAGTCGTCTACAGTGGGTATGTAAATGGAGTGCCGGGATAGGCTTTCATTTCTATTTCTTGGGCTGTTTTTTTGTGGATACAATGGACTTAATGGGATGTGGAAAGTATTACAGGTATGCACGGGTGGTAGGCTGGAACTGTTTTGGTCACTGCAAAACTGTGAAACTCTATCACAAAGTGTTTTTGTACCTTGAGAATAAAGAAAGATCTAGCAAATTTTTCCCAGAAGCTAATATGCCCAGACTCATAGAATTTACTGCATGCATCAAGTCTTAACGCTACCCTTGATACTGCTCCTCAAATAGTAACTGCCAGAATAGTAACTAAGCCTATACCTAATATTCAGATGCAACCTCCAGCTACCATTCATTACATATGTGACCCAGCTGACAGTCTAAGTACTGACTGAAATGTAAGTAATAAAACAATTGCCTAGTCTGTACACGATTAAGTGCGTGCAACTATTCAGCAACAAACATGGGAAAGCAGAAGGACCTCAGTGAATTTAGGCTATCGTCCAATAGTGTGTGTGCCCACGTAACTGGAGCAGTGGCTCCTGGGGGTTCCTGGAATGTTTTCAGAAAATCTCCACTGGAAAGCACAACTCCAGAAGCCAGTGGGTCATGACAGGTCGATTCTGTAAATGTGTGCAATGTATTGTGACAAACAACATGCAACAAAGGCCCAGAAATCACTGAAACCTTTCACATTGGACAAAACACTTTTTCACTTCAACAGTACGCTGGGAGCTAAGTGTCTTCAGTAGCATGTCACAGGTTTTTTGGCCAGTAAACGTAGCTAAGTGTCCTAAGCTGAAGGTAAGGTTTCTTAATAAAAACAGACATCTGGCAGGTATAGCCCAGTGTGACAGTCTGGCTCGCAGTGGTGACGTCACGGACCAGGAAGTAGAAACCAAAACAATGGATGGGCGGTTGAAGCTGAGTGCAACGGCACTCAGCGTATTTATTAATAAACAAAACAACAAAACACAAAACAAAAGGGCACGAGGGCCAAACGAATAAACAAACAAACAAGTAAGTGTCGTGCTGGATAATCCAGCACGTTTTAGCAATTGTTTTTTTAAATGTTGCTCGCTCTCTCTGCTCCCCGTACTCTCCTCTGTACACCCAACCTCGAGTGCAGAGAGCTGCAGGTTTATATACTCTGGCCGAGGGATTAACTAGTAGTTAATGATCTTATTATCCCTCAGCCAGAGTCTGCACGCGTTTGGTAAGGATGCATGACTGTCAGCTAGTTAAATAATCAGTAGCTGATCAGCCATGCATCCTCACGGGGTTTTTAAATATAATAAAAGACGCGGCGCTTTTATCCGCGCCGCAAACAAAAATACAAATAATAATAAATAGGGGCGGGACACTCCGCCACACCCAGCTTATGCAGTGTTTTTTTTTTACCTATCACTGGAACACCTTAGGCAGTTTTAAAGTAAGCCAGTTTTAAAGTGAGGTTTCAAGATTTTAAATTAACAAGAAGGTATCTGCAGTCCGACAGCTCCATTTAGAAGCAGGTTCTCTGAATCATGCAGTTGTGAGGAGTGCAGAACACTAAAGAAAGTATCTTGTAGACTCTCATGTTCCTGGATGTATGGGTGAACTGCTTCTGCAAACACATCATTTTGCTGTGGATTGTTTCTCTGATGTGCAGTTTAATCCTGGGACAAAAGGCTCCATGTCACACAGCTGGAATTTGTCATCCACCAATTTAATTTTACCCACTGTCATCAAATTAAAACCTCATTCTCCTTAACAATTGAGCTAAAACAATTATATTGCCCAATCTGTTCTTTCTGAAAAGTTCTGCCAGGTAACCTCCCACATAATTTTCTATCCTTCTCAAAACTGAAAAAAAAATGCAATTAAAACAAAAATGTCAATACAAAGTACCTGGAGTACCACTGTGCGTGGTTCTGCAAATTATTTTATTTTTATTTTTATTTGAAGTTTGAGTCTGTAGAAACTTGAACTTCAACAGCTCTTTCTTCAGTCAACGAAAAAAACAGTAACTTCAGCTACAGGATGACTAATAAAAGAGCCATGAAAAACTATCAAAACACCTTTTCCTGAGAAGAGGAAATCTGTACATAACCAATTCAGCTACACCAGTAACTAAAAGGTCATACTGTACATCGCGATGCATGGTACATATTTATCAAAACACCTGGTTAGTTTAAGGTGACCCAAGGGGGAGAAGGCTGATAGATGTTATTACAGTACATGATTCAGAAATATACCTTAAACTACCTTACAGAGTCCAAGTATTGTATGTGGTTGTGATGGGGTATGCCCAGCCCTATGTTGATTGTATTATTATTATTATTATTATTATTATTATTATTATTATTATTATTGTGAATTGTTATTAACATTATTTAAATACAGTATATTAATTTGTATATGTGTTTATTAAAAGAACAATGCTTTCATTATTGTTGTTTTACAGCTTGGATGGGCTTAAATTCCCCATCCACCTAAACTCGTGCGTAATGTGGCCATCTCCAAATTGATTAAGTGAGTACCAATTTGGAAATGGCCGTGTATATAAAAGTGTATCAGCCACTCATAGGAGTGGGAGATAAGATAAGGAATGAGAGAGTGAAAGAGAGATCAATCTCAAGGTAAAACAACTGCTATCCAGCCAATATTTGTTTTATGTTCGGTGTTTTGTTTAAATAGGTTTGTTTGTACCTTTTTTTATTGTTGTTACGCCTCATTTGATTTGCATTTTGTTGTTTTTTCATTATGCATTGAAACACCTTGCTTAAGACCAGGGTTTGGGGTCAATTCCTTTTCCAATTCCAATTCTATTTCCAATTCCTTTTTAAAATCAATTCCCAATTCCAATTGAAAAAAAAAAAAAGGAATTGACCCCAACCCTGCTTGTGACTTGCTTCATCTGATGGAGCTGTGAAGCGGTCTTCAAAGCTAGGCAGTCTTTCTTGCTCCACGGTCAGCTCTATGGTGGGACCGCCTATGCTGGCAGCTGCTGGTGAGAGGAGGGGAGAGAGTTAAACATGCCACTCTACATCAAAGAGGATTGAAAAGACTCCAGTGAATCAATGAAGCGCAAGAGTTTCATTTTCTGCTTCAGGGAATGAGTTAGCTCCTAATTGCACATCATAACTTCTGTCTTGTTATTTTTCTTTCCACATACAAAGTAGTTTTTTTTTTAAAGCCATCACCTTTTGGGCTCAGAATAGCTTGCTGTAGCTGCTAGATTGCTGTGGAATTGGAGCTTAGATTTAAAAGGTAACTACAGAGCACATCAGAAGAACAAGGAGATGACAGTCTTCTTAGTGGATAATTATACTTGCGAAGGAGACTTTATCTATATGCACCTCTAGCTATAGGTACTATATGACAAGTAATTTGGTCTTTCCTTGTTTTCATTTCCTGGTTTTTAATTTGAAAAAATAAGTCAGTTTATTGCTGCATCCACTCCGAGTTTGACTTCAACCAAATCAGTCATTCTGCTTGGCTACAGGCTGCTGTTGCTATGCTGTCAACTGTACCATGTCATGTTTTTGCAGGACAACAGGATTTGGAATCCCAATGCAAGTGAGCAGTAGAAAGTCATATCATTACTGGTATCTTGCGTTCTTAAAGTAACTAGTCTTTTTATTATTATTATGTCTATTTCATTAATATAATCTTCCTGAGAAGTTTGTTTCTTTGTGTGTATTTTTTTTAGTCATTGTGTACGTAGCTACCTGATAAAGAAATGTATTTAAGGATGCCCAAAAAACATCAGAAGATCTTATCTTAACTGGAGAACATTCAGTTGTGTTTATCACGTGTCATTTGCCAAGGTGAATTTGTTTCATGACCCCTCTGAAAAGCAAATGAACCAAGCTGCAGTTTTCCATATAAATTGAAAAGATAAACATTTTCTAATAAAAAAATTTAAGACTCTATCATAGCCACTCAAGAAACCAAGTCAAAAAGATGACTTTTCATCTTGACTTGCCAAGGAGAATTAATACCTCAAAACCTTGCTTCATTGCAATTTTGAGAGGCTACACCAAAAGTAAGCAACTATTTGTTATTTTTTATCAATCAAAAACCTTAAACCCATATTAAACACTGTAGAATATACAGTTAAGAGATAACCACAGGGTGCATTGAGTGTATACATTTATTATATGACAGCTGGAAACCCTCTCTACCATTCACTTTCATTGAGTTTCCAAATCCTGTTACCCTGCAATAAAACAATACAGTACAGTCTGGATAAACAAACATCATAAGGGGTTTATTAGCGGCCACAGCTGCCTGTCGCCAAGACAAATGACTGATTCAGTTGCAGTCAAAGTTAAAGCAGCTTTCTTCTTTGTTTATAGAAAACTATGACGTTAAAACAAGGGAAGACCAAAGGTCTTATAAAAGATATAACTACAGGACCAAGCATCAAGTGTAGTTGGAAATAACATTCTCCCTTGCCAGTATAATATTCTTAACTTATGCATGTATTTTATCCCCTCAATGTGCCCTATAGCTATTGCTTAAATAAACTACCGTATTTATTTACCTGTAATGTACGTATCCTTGCAATATGTTTTTCAATATAACTGTTTCAATATTTACATTTTACACTTTTTGGTCATGTCCTGGGACAACTAAGGAATGCTGCTGAAGAAACTGATTTACAAGAGTGCAGCTTTAAGAACATAACACATTACTTAATTCAAGATTCCCAAATTGTTGTCATTTTTTCCCCCAAGTTCTGAGTTATTTATTGAATTGTCTGTATTTCTTAAAACATAACTGGGTTCCAGAAATACCAAACAAAAACACAATAACACATAGCATTGACCAGTTTAAAATGTGAATATTTAAACACAAACGACACAGATTTCCAGGAATCTTTGAGATCTTTGAGATTCAGTACTACATAAATATAATACACTACCACTACCTCCACCCCCACCCCCACCCCCACCATGGGTATCACATGACTAGCTTATTACTGGCACTCCTTCATGTGCTGCGCTGAAACTGTCAATTAGCATACAACAGAGAAAGAGATACTCTTTTTTGAAACCGCTGTTCAAATGTTCTTCTAGTTCATCTACAATTCATCAGGCACAATATTGGGTGAAGTCGTATTGCGCTGAACGCAATTCTGCAGTGGAACTTTTGTTTTGATTCAGTTAGGTTTGGTCAGTGTATCTGACACCATGCCTAACAGCTGAGCCCTGACCTGATCACATATGACAGCCGTGACACAATCGGTGATGACGTGTTAATGAGAGCAGAAGTAATATCTTCTCTAGAGGGGCTTCAGTATATTGGACATATGAAATCAACATGGCAGACAATTCTCTGCTTGTCGTCTGTGTGGATCACTTATTTACCAAGTAGTGATCTGATTGCAACCCAACCCATTCCATTCCCTGTCCATTATATGCATGGATATAAAAAGTGTCGTTTTCTTGAGGACAGCTTTACCAAACAATTGCAGCAAGTCTCATTTTCATTACGGCAATACTTTTATATATTAAGATTACACTCTAGGTAGCATTAGCATTTTAACCCTTTGGGCCAGATATACTCTATGCAGTTAAACAGAGGCTACGATGCTGCTACACTTCTGGTTACTATATGCTGTTTGTACTTTCACTGCATCTGATTTCCATGATTCCCCTAATCCAACCACACATAAAATTCTCTCATTTACTGAAGATGGGTTTCCCATGTACATATGGAGATTTTATTTTATAGGAACCTCTGCATCACAGTACATTAATCCTGATGCCATTTTCCCTTTGGTGCTGAGTTATTGACTCTGTTAGCATCACTTAATTCTTGTGGTAGAGCATGATTATGCTTTAAGGATGGCAATATTTTGTTGTTTAGATCTTTAAAATAGACAACGTGCTTTGAAGACATAAACACAGAAACCTACAGATAGTTACGTATGTAAATGTATTGTATGGAAATGACTGTGCTGGCACATAATTCATAAGATTACATCAAAGGGTGTTGAAAAGCTAGCATTGCCATGGAAACAAAAGCTCTACTGCTGCTGTCGGAGAGCACCCGTGATGACCTGTGCAATAAAATGGAACCTGACTGTAATTGGAAGGATTAAAAAAAAGAAAGGTAGGACAGCCAGGGTGCTCAGAGGTCATAACAAACAATGCCTCTCTTTGCACAGGGATTGACTGTTCAGATTGGAGACCCGAGATGGAGTTTAATATTCAAGAGTTTCAATCTGGGTGACATCAGTGTGGGGCTTTGAAAGACAGCACTTGGTTAGCTGAGCTTTCTGTATGAAGATGAAATCACAATTAAGAGATCACATATGCGATGGGGCCTACCTGGACAGGTCAAACAGCGCAGAATACAGAAGTGGCACATGGTATGTTGATTCAGAGATGCGTGTGGGAAGGGCAGTGTGGGGGGGTCTTAAAAGGGTCTGAAGATCCACGGAGATAGAAAGCTGCTGACAGAGATGGGGCAGGGAAGTCACACAGGAAAACCTGACCAGATGTCCAGAAGATCAAGGGCATGAAGCATAGGACTCCACTGCTAGATCTCATTCAAGAGACCAAAGCCAGGTGGACTTGTGTCCCAGTGTGCAAAACGCAAACATCTGCCCGCCACCATCTTCAGGACAGTTTAGGAATGGCAAAAAGAAAATCCTACAGACAGAAGGCTATAGATGATTTGCCAAAGGATAAAACACCCAGCCTTAAGCAACAGCCTTAAACAACAGCCTCAGAGATGGTGTGGAAAATAATCCCCTTTTTAAAGTCCATGAAGCTAATGAGCTCAAAAAATCATTCCTTAAATCTTATCTTTAGTGCATTGACGTTCCTTATGTTGACCTCAAATCCCAGATTTTACAAACGACTATTTTGATTTTAATGCAGAATATCTATAAGAGACAGCTTATTTAAACATCTCAGATACCCCTTCAAGATGACAGATTTCCATGGCTTGCTCTTCCTAAGGTAAATTGCACCTTATAATCCAGCTTTAAACAGGATAAGACTTCAATGACAGGCTTCAGATCTAGACAGAGGCTTTAGATGGATTTGTCAGCAGGAAATAAAATATCTGAGTGTCTACAGGGGACTTGGAAAAAGAAATCAGTAACAGAGGCCTTCGCCATTCAGAGCTGTCTATCAGACATGTGAAAATACCACAGGGTTTATTTTGATGGCTCTAATCTGTCACTAAATACAATACAAAATTTATTTGAGGCCAGAATTATGTAAATCTACCATTTTTAGTTTCTCTAAAATAGACCATCCGTTATACGCACTGTAATTTAATTGTCAGGTGTTCATGGACATTCTACAAATAACTTATAATACAGTACATATAACACAGAACAAGGTCAAGAAAGTCTTTTTGAAGTATGTTATTGTTTGGTGCCCCCTTTTGACTACATGACCTGTTTGCCAAGGTATTAAGGTCTCCTCCTGCTTGGAGTCACAAGGAGCCAACAGCTCCCTACATGCCTTAATCTTAACTCCCCTGCAGGAAGCTGCCAAGCCACAGCGTGGAAATGTTAATCAATTCATCCTGTTACTCCCGATGCCTGCCTCACTAAAGCACCTGCTGGACAAGGATCCCTTTTGGAAAACAACTGGAGGGCAGAGTGGCTCAGCACATTCAACAATGGGCTCTATGGGCCCCCTGTGGCTCACCCATGGGTGCCTCCAGGGTTCAGTAGCTTTGAAACATCTGTTGCCTATGTGCAGTGATTGAAAAGAGGCTATTGTCTTGACAGCCTGTTGAAGTGGGTTGTTGCGGTGAGGGTATGTTCGATTTCGGTGGAAAAACACAATTCCAACAGAAATAAGTATCAACCATTCAGGGTTGGAAATATCCTTGAAATCTGTTACAAAATGAATAGTCTGTGTAATGTTTTGCCACTTTAACAGCTTGTTTCACCCTAGGTTCATTTAAATCATTATGCTGTCTTGTCTGTGAAGCTGTCTTGTCTGTTTGCTCTTTCCAATTAGTTGTGTTCCAATTTCTAGTCAAAATATTTGTCATTGAACTTTTTTAAGTGTGTTAGTATTTCTAAAAGTAGCACTACTGAATGTTTAATAGCAATCACCATCTACCAAGGAATAATGAATTGAACATGACAGAAAAGTTTAGAAATATGGCACATAGTTTTCTAAACTCTACGTTCCTTAACCATGTAGTGACAGGACTCCACAGCAAAGCATGAAGACACTGGTTGCTGAGACATGGGGCATAATGTTCCACTTTGGAAAATGTCCCATGTAATACATTTACTATGGAGGTGGCAATTTGCCTGTGATTTGCCCATAGGTAGAAATATAAGCCATGGTCCGTAAACTTGTCTATTACAAACTGCCAAATATAATGAAACTTTGTGTAGAATTATTATTTTATGAATGAGTAGTGTGGATGATAACATGGTGAAGCCTGCTGAATAACAAAGATATCAAAGAAAAACAACATGGTATATACATGGTTTAGTCATAGGAACAGTTTAACATAGAATAGGAAACTTTTATTAGGGCAAGAATTATTTTTACCAAAAATGATTTGCTATTATTTTAAACAAAACGAAGAAATATATTTTGTATGGAACTGATAAAACTACAGCGCTGCTGTAGTGTGCAGGATGTTTATTATCAGGCATAAATCAAGTGGTGACTTTAATGATCAGATAATCTAGACAATCTCAGAGCCAGCTAATTAGACTTAATTGGATAAACGTCATTTAAACAGATGCTTCAAACTCACTTTTAAGAGGAAGGTTGGGTCATTAGAGATATGGAACAGGTTTGTAGGTGTAGGATTTGATGAGTTACGATAGCTGGCAAACCAAAAACAAACAAGAATGTGCATGTAGCACAGTTTAACTGCAATTTGAAATAGTAATTTGAAATAGTTTTCATGCTACAGTAATCACAGTATCCTCAGCACTGACATTATGGAAACAAGTTGCAGTACATTGTAATTCAGTTGCTGTAGTTATTAGAGCTACAATCCACACTGACATGGTATGGTAAATGGTAGCATATCAGTGCCAGTGTGTTACTGAACAAATTTATAGTGGCCAATTATTTTACCCCCGATTTTCTCCCTGAATTAGTCCAATTACAATCCCTCAACATAGCAATTTCCCACACGCTCAGGAGAACTTAAGGTCAGTGGGAGTCCTCCGATGCCACGGCCAAGCCAACTGCCTCTTTCCTCCCCAGAACTCGAGAGCGTATGAGCTACCAGCCTCTGGAGGACAGGCCAGCCCTGCAGGTGTCTGCCTGGCTAGTATGCTGTAGTACGATGTTGTGCGATGACAAAAAACTGTCCCTGTTGGTTTTGCAGCTCTAAACTGCAGAAGAGCCAAAGCCAATGAGATACTTCCTGTGGAATAACTAGGTGTTTAGCACTGCCATATTTAGGATACATAGTAGTCAGAACAGCCAGAAAGCCCATGGGGTGGTGTCACAAAGACGGCCAGAGTGGGTGGCGTCAGACCGGAAGCAGGAAGGAATTCAAACACAGACAGACGGTGATGGTGATGAGCTGAGTGCAATGGCTGCACTCAGCGTTTATTAACAAATAAAAGGGTTGTAAACAGTACAAAAACAGGACACGGCACTTGACGCCAAAATAAACAGACATACAAAACGGACTAACACTAAACAAACGGTGCACGGACAGACAAACAAACACGGTGAGAACAAACACTTATATTTATGATCTTTACTTCTAATTGCTCCTTTCTCTCTCACCCGTTCTCCTCTTCCGAACACCCAACCCTGAGTGCAAGAAATGTGCGTCTATATATACTATTGTGCTGGGATTCAATTACTAATTAATTATTCACTTGAATCCCAGCACGTGAATTAATTCTGTGCAACCCCGTGCTCACATATTATATTTTAAATGCACGTGCGTGATGTGCAATCCCGTGCCTAAATACAAATATACAATTTAAACACATGTGAAACACAGACCCGTTTATATCCCGTGTACCAATCTATACACCAACATTAACATACGCACGCATATATACAACACAGAACACACAAATGCACACAGGGGCGGGGCACATTGCCACATATACCCCCCCTTGTGCGCAGCACACATGGCCTCAACGGCCACCTCCCCCCTTAAAAACCCAGCAGTCCAGGACAAAGTCTCGGGCTGGGAAGGGAGGCTTCAGTGGGCCCATGGCTGGAAATGCTGTCAGCTCCCCTGCCGGTAGTGGCACGGCTGACAGCATGCTGGTCCCGTCCTGCAGCGAAAAAGCTGCGGGGGCAGGTGGTCCCCCGACCTCCCCCTTCTTCGTAGCCGGCAGCTCCCTCCTGTGGGGCTCCGGCCACAAGAACTCCTGCAGCGAAACTGCTGCTGGGGAAAGTGGTCTCCAGACCTCGTCCCCCTTCTTTGTAGCCGGTAGCTCCCTTTGGTGGGGCTCCGACCACAGTACTGCCGGCAGCGAAGAAGCTGCAGTGGGAGCAGGTCTCCGGACCTCCCCCACGATCTCCGGCAGCGAAACTGCTGCAGTGGGAGCAGGTCTCCTGACCTCCCCCACGATCTCCGGCAGCGAAACTGCTGCTGGGGTTGGTGGTCTCCAGACCTCCTCCCCCTTCGTGGCCGGCAGCTCCCCTTTCTGGGGCTCCGGCCACCGTACTCCCTGCGGAGGTACGGGCAGCAGAGGCAGCTCCAGCTCCTCTGCTCCTGGCGGTGGTGGAACCAGCAGGCATTCACCCTCTGCTGGTGGAGGTGGGACCAGCAGGTATTCACCCTCTGCTGGTGGAGGTGGGAGGGGCAAGCAGTCCTCCCACTGCGGTGGAGGTGGAACCAGCAGGTATTCACCCTCTGCTGGTGGAGGTGGGAGGGGCAAGCAGTCCTCCCACTGCGGTGGAGGTGGCGGAGGTAGAGGCGATGGGGCTGATGCTGGCCACTCAGAGGGAGGCTGTGGCGGTGCTGGCTCCCTCTGCTGTGGCGGCTGGGCATGTGCGCGCCGTGCTGCCTTCAGCAGCATAGCTCGAGGCTGCTGGGGAACACCAGCATCCTGCCCTTCTCCCCCCAAAAAATTTTCAGGGGGTTGAGCCTGTAACTCCTCCCCTTCTGGCTCTTGGGACGGCACCAGCAGGCATTTTCCCTCTGCTGGTGGCTTGGGTCCCAGAGCTGTGGAAGCCCCGACTTGCCTCCCTTTGGGCTGTGGACGCACCGACTCCTCCCTTTTGGGCTGTGGACGCACCGACTCCTCCCTTTTGGGCTGTGGACACACCGACTCCCCCCTCTTGGGCTGTGGACGTTCGGGCTCCCCCCACTCAGGCGTAGGACGTTCGGGCTCCTCCCACTCAGGCGTAGGACGTTCTGGCTCCTCCCACTCAGGCGTAGGACGTTCGGGCTCCTCCCACTCAGGCGTAGGACGTTCAGGCTCCTCCCACTTGGGCTGTGGACGCTCAGGCTCCTCCCATTTGGGCTGTGGACGCTCAGGCTCCTCCCCATAGCTGCGGAAGGGACAGTGGGCGAACAGGTGATCCTGGTCGCAGAGGAGGCACCCCGGCGATGGCTTGTTACATCGCCGTGGATGCCTAGCCCTTAGGCGGCACTCCTCCTCCCTGTCCTTCACCTCTTTATCCGTCTCTGCCTCCCGCTTGGGCTGTGAAGGCAAAACCAGCAGGCATTCACCCTCTGCTGGTGGAGATGGGGACAGCAGGTACTCACCCTCTGCTGGTGGAGATGGGGACAGCAGGTACTCACCCTCTGCTGGTGGTCCTGCTACCTGGGCTGCTGTTCCATTTATGGTTGCCTCCAGGTAGCTGAGAACAAACTCCACACCTTCCTCCAAGGTGTTTGGGGTGTGTTCCTCCTGATAGGCCTCCCATCTCTCACTGTCCATCATCCACAGGGCCTGGACGACTATGGGCAGAGACTGGGCCTCCAGCCCAGCATTCTCCAGCATCCAGTCCCGCACTTTGATGGCGTCTTCTGCCATTTTTTTTTTTTTTTTTTTTTTTTTTTTTTTTAAATCCAAACTGCGGTTCCTGCTCTGGCCTGAGTCCTGGAGGCGCTGTCGATCCCACGCAGGACACCACGTGTCACAAAGACGGCCAGAGTGGGTGGCGTCAGACCGGAAGCAGGAAGGAATTCAAACACAGACAGACGGTGATGGTGATGAGCTGAGTGCAATGGCTGCACTCAGCGTTTATTAACAAATAAAAGGGTTGTAAACAGTACAAAAACAGGACACGGCACTTGACGCCAAAATAAACAGACATACAAAACGGACTAACACTAAACAAACGGTGCACGGACAGACAAACAAACACGGTGAGAACAAACACTTATATTTATGATCTTTACTTCTAATTGCTCCTTTCTCTCTCACCCGTTCTCCTCTTCCGAACACCCAACCCTGAGTGCAAGAAATGTGCGTCTATATATACTATTGTGCTGGGATTCAATTACTAATTAATTATTCACTTGAATCCCAGCACGTGAATTAATTCTGTGCAACCCCGTGCTCACATATTATATTTTAAATGCACGTGCGTGATGTGCAATCCCGTGCCTAAATACAAATATACAATTTAAACACATGTGAAACACAGACCCGTTTATATCCCGTGTACCAATCTATACACCAACATTAACATACGCACGCATATATACAACACAGAACACACAAATGCACACAGGGGCGGGGCACTTTGCCACAGGTGGATGTGAGCGGTATCGTACAGCCCCTTATGTGATATGCTATAGACAACTTGGGCTCTACTGTTTATAGATAACATGATAACCTTGTGATGGAGGAAGGTCCCTCACATAGTAAAACCAGCAATGGACTTGTTTGGGTTTTCCTTTTAACTGTGTAATCCACTGTCCTGCAGGTGGGGGGGTTCCTGAAAAGGAAAAAAAAAAAGGTTTTAAGTGTTTCACTTTTCTACACAGCTAGATCCACACATCACACTGAAAATGTGCACCTTTCCATTGTGATAGCGCCTCAAAAGCAGTAACAATCTTTCTTTTCTTTCATCTTGTCAGGAACCTCCCCCTGCAGGACAGCAGATTACACACAACACGTAAGGAACATGTTTTGTTGTTGTTGTTGTTGTTGTTGTTGTTGATTAAAAGCACAGTTAAAAGGAAAGTTCAAACACAAACCTACTTTTCTTATCAAACCTGACTAAAGCAGACTTTCAACCAATTATCTAGTTCCTTAATTGGCTTTTTTCTAAATTAACTTTCAGTAAATTAAGTTAAATTGCGTTCTAGGGACATCAAGTTCAAGTACGGTAATTAAAATGTTGAAGAACGTGTACCATGGCAGCTTTGCCTAATTAAACACAGAATTGGCAGAGTGCAACTGAACTAATAATCAGGGACACTGAAGCTCTGAAGTTCAATTTATATATGTCTTGAAAAGTTAATAGTATAAATTACTGATTTAAATCCAAATACAGTAATAACGCAGCTTCTAGTTATCTAAATTATACTGAATATTGTTCCTAAAGTTAAAGTAGCACACATTTTTGTATTTTCATATGTCGGTGTTACTGAAAACATGTTTTCATAATAAAATTGACTGCAGTAAACCATAGTAAAAGCAAAGCACAGTGATGTGATATACAGGCATGGTAAGACTTTTTGAAACACGTGTGTAGTCATGGTAAAGCCTGGCAAACACACTGTGTATGAGATTTATTATATAATAAACATTAACGAGGAAATGGAAATAGCTCATTTAAATTGACTGTAAAAGGTAAGTACCTTGACAATTTCTTAATGTAGCTCTAATTACAATTACTCAAATTGCAAAAAAATAAATACAAATAAAAACTCAATGATTAACCTAAATGTAAGGGAAAAGTAAAAGTAAGCAAATGAAATTGATAGCTACTTATTTCAATAGTCAGTGTCTGAATAGATTAAACCAAAATGCAATGTTTAGATCTTTCACAGTAATAATAAATAGGGCTGTATTTTTTTCACAGTATAAAAACAGCTTACTGTATTTAACGGTCTAAAAATAAGGATTTCAAGATATTTCACAATCAAACATAATATTTATTAAAGAAGAAATTAGCATTGATCATTTTCTCTAGAGTTATTATACAACAAATGTTCCTAAATATTTAAATGCTTACCTAAAAAAAACCAGCAAATGCTTAATTGTAGAATATTTCGTTTTTTATGTCCACCATCAATGATAGCAACAATAGCAACAGATTTTTATCAGAAATATTTCTGATCTTTTGATGCAGCTAGTGTCTTTTTCGTTGAAGACATTTTAAAGAAATCATGCAGCTCTATGCTGTGTGTTCAATCATTTACTGGAAGCAAACTAAACCGACTGCCATGTTCCTAAATGCAGTGTAACAGCTAGTGAGTCAAGAAGGCAAACATTTGCTGTATTTATTTTAAGTGATAAAAAATATGTATATATCCTTTCAGAAATGGGAATTTTCACTGGAAACTACATATTACACAGAAATACGTTAATTTTACGGAAATAGTGAAATCTGTGATAAGGCTGTATTTATTTCACAGTTAATAATAAAATATGTCAAACTTTCTATTATAGGAACATGACATTAGGCATGATAGGCATTACCTACAAAGAATGCACATACAGGACTCTAAAATGTATCATTCATGTTTAAAAGAGAGTTATCCTGTGCAAAAACCATCCTCTACAGCACCTGTGATTTCCACTCTGAACTAGCATCACAGGAACCAGTAGCTGTCATTAAAGTAAATCGATGATTGTGTCAGACACCTAGAGCCATTAAATTAGGCTTCCACTTGTCGTTGTGTCAAAGTATATTAGGGAATGTGCCATGCTACTGTACAATGCTGAGAACTAGAGCCACATATAGTACAGATGTACTGTCAACTAATAATGGAAAACCTCCCAACAACTGAATCATTTGGGTTCAGAGCTCCCCTAATGCTGGACAAGCACAGAGAGATCTGAACATATCCAAATTAGAAGACAAAGTTAATCTGACAAGCCAAGGCATTTTATTCTTACACTAAACTCAAATGACAGCCCAACTCATTTCTGATGAAATGAACATCGATTGATGCTGTCATGGGCTAAACGCTTTAAATTTGGCCATGGATTATCACCAGTCTTAACGCAAATACTGTTTTGCTGGTCAAAACTAATCACAGCGATATTTTCTAAAAAATGATAAACTACACTGCTTATTTATATGCAATCTGAATTTACAAAAATGTACAGTATAGAATCAGCACTGTTTTCTGATTGGTTCATTATATGTCTGGTACAGGTATTATGATTGGCTAATGTTCTGGATCTGTATGATCCTTATAAATCCACCAGTAACAGGAAAGCTAATCAGAAAACAATACTTTATTTTGAACCCAATATATACCATGGGACAAAGCACTTAAGAGAAAAAAAACAACTAAAAACAAACACTAAAAATACTTCTACAATGATTCAATAACGTTAAGAAGTACATTCAATGCTCATATTAGACTGTTTCATGAAAAGTTCAAATGAAAAGCAAAGTAAAGTCCACACAAGTCCATTGCTGGTTTTACAATGTGAGGGACCATGCTCCATCACAGACCTACTTTAACTTTATAAAACCTGACTACAGCAGACTTTCAACCAATTATCTAGCTCCTTAATTGGTATTTTTTAGATTAACTTTCAGCAAATTAAGTTAAGTTGCATTCTAGAGACATCAAGTTCAAGTAATTAAAATGTTGAAGGAAGTGTACCATGGCAGCATACTGTTACACTGTTTCATGAAAAGTTAGAACGAGGAGATCTTTTGCCAACCCATGTACGATGAAAAAACGTATATTACAAAGTATAAAGTACGAGCAAAGAAGAGATATAAAAAAGTGACCTTTCAAGGATGGAAATTTAAAATGAATGCAAGATCCTTATAAAAGACATTTTCGGTTAAATGTTCAGCAAAATACTATACTTAGAATTTTAATTTTAATTTCCGCTTTGCAGCTGTATTTATTTCCCAGCTTAATTGCGATTCTAATTTTTCTCTTGAAAGGGAAAAGCATGTATATTATACAACTCTCTAATAACCCACGCCTCCATTTATGGATCATTAATTATGGGAGTCACCACTGGTGACCAGGCAACCAAATATGTTTTTGCTTGATCCTGCATACACTACTTACTGAGCCTCACTTTCCCTGCATGTAATAAACAGCAAATATATTTTTATATTTCTTCAGGCGGTTTGCAGTATGTGACACCTCCCTTTGGCGAGTTCCCAAGTCTCTGAAATGTATCTCACTTCAGAAAGTGTGCATTGTTCCAAGTCTTCCTTCAACTGAATGATATCTGTTTATCCTTTCTCTATACACTGTCAGTGTTTTGTACTTGTTACAGTGGCACATGCAAGTTATGAGTGCATTGTAGAAATGCATTTTAAATACTTCCATGCTGAATTTGGCTCTGTATTCCTTCTTGTTATATAAATAGTCAAACAGCCGAAGGGACAGCAGAAGTATTTCTCAGTTAGGTCACAATGAACAGAAGGTAACTATTTCAACATTGCAGACCACATGAGATCTGGGAAAGATAACTCCACTGAAAACAGCAGACTACAATCTATGAAAAATAACTGGTTAATCTGTCCTGGTCTTCTTTGACTTTTTTGTCCATATAAAGACACTAAACTATTTAATGTTATATTAGGGCTGTCTTTTTGTAAATTCACTTTGTGCTCCAAGAGTTAATACTTGTTTTTGTGACATATTGCCATTGTGCACCTTACTGGGACTTAAAAAGGGATTATCACAAACAGTAACCAAGCCTTATCATACACACTTTTGAAAAGTATGTAAAAAGCATTACAATTAGTCTTTTACAATTAAATATCACTGAATCAAGAAATGACAATAGCTTTCTGTCTCACACAGCTTTAGCCATTACTATTACTGATGATGACAATGGTGATGGTTATTGTAAGCTTTATATGGTGTTTTCCACAGACGCTGGATAAGGTAAGGCGATAATTTAAGATGCAGTATTTTCTAACCAGGTCCAGAGAGAATGTCAAGAACAATTTGTAAAACACAATATAGCTTCTTAAAATACTCACTGGTGTAACAAATACATTGGGTTTGCTGTGTGGATTTTGCAACACTATTGCCTTTCTTAAAGCAGAGAGGTGGAAAAAAACAGATGACCTACGCAACAGCTGAAAGCTTTGCCAATGCTTGGGTAGACAGTATTATAAGCAGAGTTGACATTGCCTAGAGGGGTGAAGCCACAGAGTCTCCCCAGCTAGGTCCAATCTAATGCGTGGGTGTGTGTTCAGCCCAAGGTTGAAGGCTATTATAGATGAATACAACATTTAGCAGACATTATCAGCTTTTAAGACAGGGCTGACTAGGACTCCCTGTCACAGCAGAACTGCACCGACACCAAATGCATTCACAGGAGGCCATTGATGAACCATCTGTAGGAGGTAGCAGTGACTCTAACTTCAGTAACAATACCAGAGTTGCAGAGATTCACCCCTATTTTCTTCAGGAATAGTGAACTCAGTGGAGCAGAGCGCTGAAACGGCTCTGTGTTACGCAGACACTTTACCGCAGTGTCCTGTGGGCTTTGAGCTGGGAGCTGCTTCTCCAGTACAAGGCTCGCTTAAAGAGGCAAAGGGGCTGAATTAGTCTTGCTGCTTGTTCAAGACTCATAACCTTTTTACAATTGAATGCCGAAGCCCAATGTGGCACCGTGAGAAAGCCCTTTGATAAAACGCAGATCAGGAGTGATGAGATGATTAGTACTGACTCTTTGAGAAAGTACATGCACAAATTAGGTTCAGCAAAAAGCATTTGGACAGGCTAAACGAATCACTGCTTTTAGACTTGGCTTATAATAGCATTAGTGTTACCAAACACCGTGCAGCGTTTAGAGAAAAAGCTATGCTGCTTTTACCAATATCTTTTTCAACAAAATCTGTGTAACAAGCAGATTCTGTGAGTGTTAACCTTGTCTCGCCAATATGGCATCACAAAACACTGACCACAACACTTCCTCCCTAGAGTTTGGCACGGCAGAGTCTGACAGGTCAGTTGAGGTACAGTCTAGTGGGTTACGAGCGTCAAAAAAAACACCTTCATGTGTATATGCTAGCTTGGGAAGGTAGACAGTAAAAACAGAGCCAGCAGCGTGATTGTAAGGGGGAGCTGGTATTTCAATGTGACCTCAAAACTAGAAGGGTAGTACACTGTGTTTATTTACATATGTAAATGTTTTGTTTTTTTTTTATTTCAATGGGGACAAATATATTGAGAAAATTACCAGAGGTAGGAGAAGGTAATTCCAGCAGATGGATGAAGTCGAGATTGAACACCCCAGCAGAGATTTACTGAATCTAATCTAAGTACTACTGTACACACACACACACTGACAAAACAATGAAATAAAGATTTTTTTAAAGACATTTTTTCCTGTTTAAGAGCAAAAGCCAGATTCAGCATAGGCTAAAGTCTTTTCAGTGTATTAATATCACCTGCGATTAAAGCACACACTTCAAAGGCAGATGGGCTTTTTTACTTAACCGAACGGGAGGGATTGCAATTAAAAAATGAATGAATAAAGAGAGTGCTGTCGCCCCGGCGTTGCGCTGTAATATTTCACGCTCGTGCAGAGAGCAGGAAAGAACATCCACTACATTACAGACACGTCCAGACAGAAACAGTCAGGGTTTACTGAGTGCATTTAATCCTACACGAATGGATCTTGCAAAGCGAGTTTATTTTATGTGAGTCAATGGTGCGCAAGCTAGTTCTCTCTTTAGCATATTGATGTAACTGACATCACACCTTTAATCATGCCCAGTGATGTTGGTCAGATTCACTCTAATAATAATCCATCTTCATATCAGGACAGACATTACATTACTGCCACACTTTTCTGTTGAATATATTTTAGTTTACTACAATTTGGAATATGCACATATTTCAAAAGACATTATACTGTAGTATTTCAAACTCACACCAGTGGTCTAGCTGCAATGTGACCTACAACAAAGACACCAGGATGCAGGATGCTGCAGTTTATCTAACGTTGTACTGTATTTGAAATATCTGCATGTGATGTAGAAAATAAAACAAATGAAGAACCAAAAGAGAATCCGTACAATAACAGGGGACCAGTACGCTTTTTAATAAACCTAGTTAAGGAAATGGGTTTCAAGCATTAATACTCCTTTAATTACAGCAATAATACAGCAACTCCTTTAGTTGTGTTATTTTACGAGAGTCCTGCTTAAACTAGTTCTTCTTTGCACATGAAATCCTTTCTGTCCCCATTTCCACTGGCAATATTCTCCTTATTATCCAGCTCATCATCCTACTAATATATTCACATCTCAGAGCAGTGCTGCCATCCTTGACACTGACTTTCTTCATTGTTCCAATGGAGGAGAGTACCCCCCCCCCCCCCCCCCCCCCCCCCGTCATTGTCATTGTCATTGTCAGGGTAAAGCAGGACAGCTGCAGACGGAGAGGCAGGAGACAGGAAGGTTGGCCATTATTGCTCACATTATCAGGTTAGAACAGATGGGTGTCCAAAAAGATCCATCTAGATTCTAGAACACTGTTACCCAGACGTACAGCCACTGCCAAGTGCAGATAAGTAAAGTCTATGACTTGCTAAGCCCTTTAAAATATTCACATGGAACTGAAGAAATTGGGACAGGAAAGCAGAGTGATTTCTGCAATGCAAAAAGAATTAAAATAAATAAATAAATAAAAACATGTTTCCCACACAGAGGAATGTATACCTATCAATCATTATGAAGATTTGGCATTGACTCCAAATAACATGTAGATTCTAACGCATCACCACAATCTTCCAATCTGCGACTGAGCAGAATACATTAATTCAGTACCTAATTTCTAATTCAGTCTGTATTAATAGGAGTTCTCCTTGTGCAGACCAATTGGCCAGCACGACAGAAGCTATGCACCCAAGTGACCACTTGAAAGTAGTCTTTAAAGACAGGTGGTCTTTATTTACAGGGGGTCTTTAAAATGGGAAATAGATACCTGGTGGCTCATCAGATTGGGCACTATAGACACGATGGCCTTTAAAGCTGGATTGATAACACAATATGCAGCAGACTATTTTATAATGTGATGCACATTACAAAATTAAGGAGCTTATATCCTATGTCTTCAGCTTTACTGGGCAATGTTAACAAACTGCAACACCAAAAAGATCGACCACACACAAAACACTAAGCTTTAGGAGAAAACTTATACCATTTTTTTTTTGGTTTTGTTTTATTTAATGTAAACTTGACTATGAATGTGTGACAACGTGTTTAACGTAACTTTTTTGCCAAAAAAAAGAAGGATGAATGATCCCATAGAGACCTCTACTGGTGAGAGAAGAGACTACAGATCATCTGACTAGATTTTGTTTCATCTCTTCTGACGCAGGGGTTCCCAAATATTTTTACCTGACCAATCAGCACTCCTGCAACACTGTAAATAAACGTAATCAAAATGTTATTTTTTTTTCATTTGAATCTTATTTTTTCTTCATCAGTGTTTTATCGTATAAAACTGCAAACTATGCCAGTTAGTTGAAAACCAGGAGACACATTCAGCTGTTGTTCTTTAAGCTGCACAATTAATACTGGAGAAGTAGTCTTTAAAATCAGAACCCCTGATACATGCATGCCACACTTGTGTGAATGAGCTGATAATAAGTAACTGAAGTGACAGTCCCAACATTTCTGTGTCACAAGGAACAGCATAAAAAGGACTACCATATAGTGTTCACACTTGGTTGCCGATTTAAAAAAACAGGTTTTCTCAAAATACTAATCAGAGGGGTGGTAAATGCATTTGGCAAGAACCATTTAAAAAATGAGGCAGACTAACTACAGCCAATTCCTGCCCTCCTGGTGTAGCAGACGGTGTAACTGATTCTGACTGATGTTAGGGAAAGGATGCAGATCTACATGCTGGCTCTCCTACAGTGCGCGTGGTCGCCAGTTTGCCACTAGACTCCGCCTTGTTACACTGGCTGCCCTTGGTGACCCGACGCCGTTTACAGTTATGAAAGTACCAAAAATAAAAGGCATTTTAAAAAATCCCTCTTTAAGAATGCCTTCTGATATGGAAGCTTCTTTTTTTTCCTAACTCTCGGCACATTTCTCTGGCACGTCTGATATATCCATTGGCAGCTACTTCGTCGTGCTGTTCAATTGGCAGCCAAGACTATTTTTCAGGCTCTTCCCCGAGAGAGGCTGAGATGATTTCTACTTTCCTCTTTTATAATCTCTTTTAACCCTTAATTGTGTTTTTGATGGTGCAGGAGAACCACTTCATCCTATAGCTCTACAACAACCAGCCCTCCCATCTCTGTGTGCGTGCGTGCGTGCTTGTGTGTATGTGTGTGTGCGTGCGTGCGTGCGTGTGTGTATGTGTGTGTGGTTTTCTGTTTAAAATGTTAGCTGCACTTCAGGCTTGCACTGCAGATTGTGGGGTCTCTAATCGAAAACAGCTGAGATGGTTCATGTATGGAGCTGTCAGTTTGTTCTTTTCCACATAAGCACTGACCCCTGCAGAAAAAAGCAACTCAGTATTTAGGAAGGTCTAAGATGGCTATTGTATGTTATCCTTTTTCAGTTAGCCCTTATTTAAAAAGTATAGGGCTTTTATACATTTGTTATTTACATGTCAAAGAAGGTTGGTGTCTGTAAACCCTGTAAGCCCAGTATTAACTGCTTCTTGAAGGATACAATACAAACACAATTGATTTACTTATTTTTGTTTACTGGATTCAGTCCTGAAACATATAAAATGTGTATTTTGCTATAAAATTGAAAATGATTGTGGGATACTGCAGAGATACAGTTAAGAACTGAACCTGCACACACAGTGTTTACATATATATTTACACTAAGGTTGACAAGTGTGTAATACACTAATTTAGTGTGTGTTTTATTTACTAACGGGCATGTATTAATATGTATCAAAAGTGTTGGAAACAATAAGGGGCGTGTTTTCTCCTCAATGGCCTCTCACACAGGCCCACATTTTACTTTGGGGTTTTGATTACTGTTTCTCCTATACAGCGAGTGGGCGGGGGCGTGCGGCGCTTGTTTTACACATTTAACTTATATTAAGGTAATAATGCATTACAATTGGCAATCTACGTTATATTGACTTTCTTGAGTCTCACTGGGAGACGGGGAGATCAAGCCTCTATATCGGGAGTCTCCCTACAAAATCGGGATTATATTTACTCAGTGGAGTGCCGCTGCGGAGTCATTTTATTTATTTATAGAACAGTAGGATAAAATAAGAATTATTCTCAACATCTCACTTCTTTTAAATGTTAGCCTTTAGGCGTAATTCGGGGGATGCCGTAGAGGGCGCTCTCCCGCTTTGCGCTCCTTTTTTCTTCTTATCCTATTTCCTTTTCTTTAGCCTGTCTTACCTTCCCTCCGTGGCATCCTGCCCAGTAGCGTCCGCGATCTCTTCCGGGTGGAAGCTGATCCCAGTTCAGCCTCATTTAGTATTTCCAGCCAATCGCACAATGCAGCGCTCGCCACGTCAATTATTAGGGCATGGCCAGCACTGCTCCACGTATGTGTTATTGGCTGCCCCTCCTGTCTCGCTCTCTTTTTCTATTTTAACCCAGCACTATTTCCGCTTCCTTGTCTGTGTTTGTTTTTTGTTCCTCCTCCTCCCCTCCTCTGCTCCTTTCTATATCGCACTGTCCGCACAGGGCTCCCTCAGGGGGGGAAGTGAGTCTCACTCCCCCGGCTGTCCGGGTCGGCCTCTCGTCTCAACCACTGCCGTCCGGCTGTTCCTCGCCAGCCTGAGGGGACCCCCGGCCACATCCTATTCTTCTGCTGCTTATGCGCTAAGCCTTCCAGGCCTCAACCTTGCTGTCCCATCTCCTCTCTTCTATTTCAGGTCCAGGACCATTTCAGCCCCCTCATGCAGTAGGCCGTGCCTCCACCTGCCGAGGGGGGGGGGGGGGGGTTTCTCTGTTTTCGTCTCTCCTAAACGGACCCGAGACACTTTTTCCTAAGCTCTCCACGCCGCCCAGCTGCCAGCTTAGCTGCCTGAGGATGCTGCACTGAGTTGCGAAGGATCTGTCCTTTTGTCCTGTTCGTCCCCTTCCTGTCTCTTGCTCCACTAAACGCCCAGCAGCCAGAGGATGCTGCCTGACCAGTCGGGAGCGAGAGTCAGTTTGTTGTATGTTATATGTCTAAACTTTGCTCTCTCTCTCACTTTTACGTCACCCAGCAGTCGGAGGATGCTGCCTGACCTGGCGGAAAGTGTTTATATCTAATCCTTTGCTCTTCTCATGTCTCCCTCTCTACGTCGCCCAGCAGCCAGAGGATGCTGCCTGACCCGACGAGAAGGGAAAACTCTTCGTCCCCCCTATCTCGTCCTGCTATCAGTATCTAACCTCAATGTTACTAAGCACCATTCCCAAACTCCAGCCCTCAATCTCACCATCCCTCAAACTCGTCTCACTCTTAAACTCTCAAATGTCTCACCCCTCTCAAGCCTCCTAAGCAACCGGAGAAATCCTCTCATCTGGTCTCATTCTTAATATCTCACTCCCAATTTCGCCTCCTCTCAAGCCCTCATAGGCAACCAGTGAAAGAGCTTTGCTATACGGCCTCATGGTGTCGCTATGAGCACCTTAAAAAAACAAAAGGCAGCATAACGAATTATCCAGTTTTAAGGGAAATGGCTAATAATAATAATAATAATAATAATAATAATAATAATAATAATAATAATAATAATAATAATAATAATAATGTGTGGTCCAGTGGTTAAAGAAAACAGCTTGTAACCACGAGGTCCTCGGTTCAAATCCCACCTCAGGCACTGACTCATTGTGTGACCCTGAGCAAGTCACTTAACCTCCTTGTGCTCCGTCTTTCGGGTGAGACGTAGTTGTAAGTGACTCTGCAGCTGATGCATAGTTCACACACCCTAGTCTCTGTAAGTCGCCTTGGATAAAGGCGTCTGCTAAATAAACTAATAATAATTTATTATTATTATTATTATTATTATTATTATTATTATTATTATTATTATTATTATTATTATTATTAAGGATTTCTTTGCATCCTAACCTTTTTGGCATATCCATACGACACAATGTGTTTTATACTGTTGTTAAAGGAAGCTATAAAATGACTGCTTATCGATGTACCAGATGTCCCTGAAATCAAATAGCCAACAAATAAACCTATGTATATTCATTCCTCAGTGCAGTCTAAACTGACAGTGAGATGTGCTATTTCGTTTGTATAGTCATAAAAAAAAATGGCAACCTTGTTTTTACCTCTGTGGCTGGTATCCATTCCAGTATTATTCAGGCAGTCTAAATGACATTCTACAGTTTACCAGCAGGTGGTAGTATGGAACTGTTATTATTACCTGTTTTATTATTATTATTTTATTTCTTAGCAGACGCCCTTATCTAGGGCGACTTGCAGTTGTTACAAAGTATCACATTACAAAATATCACATTACAGATAAGAGCAGTTATAAAATACAATAAAATCAGTAAGAGCAAATTCAAATGACAGAAAATAAAAAAAATGCAGTAAACAATTTATTTGAGAGTGATTACGACTAAGAGCAGCTAAAAGAGCAGGGAGTGTGGTTATCTTCCATTTCTTTTCAGCAGAGTGTAGTTCGGTACGAGCCGAGTGGAGCACGCAGGAGAGCCGGGGCTGGGGCGGGGAAGGGCGGGCAGGTCAAGAGGTGAGGGAGCAAAGGGAGTCGAGAGAGGAGGTGAGGGGGGAGAAGAGGGTGGAGGTAGTCGAATTTACAGAGAGTTGGGGGAAGGAGTCGATAGAGGGGGAGGTGCAGGAGAGCAGCAGAGGAAAACAGAAGTTTGATAACGGGCAACTCCAAACTGTTAGATTGGCCAAGCCCTGCTTACAACACACATGAGTTGAGTCTCAGTAACCTATACATCTGTTTCTTTTTAGATAACTATGGTACTGTATTAATAACATAGGCTTAAATACAACAGCACTATTATTATTATTTATTTCTTAGCAGACGCCCTTATCCAGGGCGACTTACAATCGCAAGCAAATACATTTCAAGTATCACAGTACAAGTAATAATACAATTAAGAGCAAGATAAATACAATGACTTTGGTTCAAGCAAGTACAAGTGTGACAAAATACAATTCAATAATACAGCAGATAACAGTGTCAGTGATAGTTACATCAGGATATGATTAAATACAAAATACTATGCAGATTACAGTACTCTGAAGTACAGGATTAAATGCAGTAAAATAGGGGGCAGATAAGAGCAAGTAAAGCGCATTTAAGGAAGGGTGATAAGTGTCCCAGGGGAAAAACAGAGGAGTTCTACAGGTGCTGTCTGAAGAGGTGAGTCTTAAGGAGGCGCCGGAATGTGGTCAGGGACTGGGCAGTCCTGACATCTGTGGGAAGGTCATTCCACCACTGCGGAGCGAGGGTGGAGTAGGAACGGGCTCTGGAGGCAGGGGAGCGTAGAGGAGGTAGAGCCAGTCTTCTAGTGCAGGCGGAGCGGAGAGGTCGAGTGGGGGTGTAGGGAAAGATGAGGGTCTGGAGGTAGCTGGGTACAGTCTGGTCAAGGCATCTGTAGGCTAGTACAAGAGTCTTGAACTGGATGCGAGCGGTGATCGGGAGCCAGTGGAGTGAGCAGAGTAGTGGAGTTGCATGGGAGAAGCAAGGCAGAGAGAACACCAGGCGGGCAGCGGAGTTCTGGATGAGCTGGAGCGGACGGGTGGCGGACGCAGGGAGGCCAGCCAGGAGGGAGTTGCAGTAGTCTAGGCGGGAGAGTACCAAGGCCTGGACCAGGAGCTGGGTGGCGTAGTTGGTGAGGAAGGGTCGGATTCTTCGGATGTTGCTCAGGAAGAATCGGCAAGTGCGTGCCAGAGTGGGGATGTGCTGGGAATAAGAGAGGCAGGGGTCCAGGGTGACTCTGAGGTTCTTAGCGGAGGAAGAGGGAGAGAGTGTGGTAGATTCCAGAGGAACAGAGACGGAGAGATCAGAGGAGGGGGAGGAGGAGGAGGGAAAGAAAAGGAGGTCAGATTTAGAGAGGTTGAGTTTGAGGTGATGCGAGTGCATCCAGGAGGAAATAGCAGACAGACAGGTAGACATATGGGAGGGGATGGTGGAGTCAGAGGTGGGGAAGGAGAGGAAAATCTGAGCATCATCAGCATAGAAATGGTATGAGAAACCGTAGGATGCGATGAGGGGGCCCAGGGAGCGGGTGTAGAGAGAGAACAGGAGAGGACCCAAGACTGACCCTTGGGGGACTCCTGTTAAGAGAGGACGAGGTGTGGAGGTTGCTCCACGCCAGGTTACCTGGTGAGTGCGGTTGGAGAGGTAGGAGGAGAACCAGGCCAGAGCAGTGCCAGAGATCCCCAGGTCAGCAAGAGATGATAGTAGAATAGAGTGATCAACAGTGTCAAAGGCAGCAGAGAGGTCGAGGAGAATTAGGACAGAGGAGAGAGAGGCAGCTCGGGCAGACTTTAGTGAGTTGGTGACAGACAGGAGGGCAGTTTCAGTGGAGTGAGCAGAGCGAAAGCCAGATTGGAGAGGGTCGAGCAGAGAGTGGTTGGATAGGAAAGCAGAGAGCTGGCGGTGTACAGTCTGCTCGAGGGTTTTGGAGAGGAAGGGTAGGAGGGAGACAAGACGGTAGCTCTGGAGGGAGGTGGGGTCGAGGGTAGGTTTTTTGAGGAGGGGAGTGATAGAGGCTTTTTTGAAGGCAGAGGGAAAGAGACCAGAAAGGAGAAAGGTGTTGAGAAGGGAGGAGATGAAGGGAAGTAGAGCAGGAGCAACAGATTGAAAGAGGTGAGTGGGGAGGGGGTCCAGGGCACACGTGGTGGGTTTGTGGGAGGAGAGGTCAGAGTCTGAGAGGGGCGAGAAGGTGGAGAAGGAGGGTGAGTTAGTAGGGGATGCAGTGGGTGTAGAGGTTGGAGCAGGAGGGGGTGCGGGGGAGGGAGGGGTGTTAAAGAGTATGCGGATATCTGAGATTTTAGAAGAGAAGAAGGAGGCAAAGTCATCAGGGGAGATAGATGAGGGAGGAGGAGGGGGGGAGGGTTTAGGAGGGAGGAGAAGGTAGAGAATAGTTTACGTGGGTTGTTAGTGGAGGCTTGGATTACAGATTGGAAATAAGTACATTTAGCAGAGGAGAGAGTAGAGGAGAAGGAGGAGAGGAGAGTGCGGTAAAGGTCTAGGGCAGCAGGGAGTTTGGTTCTCTTCCATTTCTTTTCAGCAGATCGTAGTGTGATTCTTGCTGAGCGGAGCGCAAAGGAGAGCCAGGGTTGGGAAGGGGAGGGGCGAGCAGGTCGGGAGGTGAGGGGACAGAGGGAGTCGAGGGAGGAGGTGAGGGAGGAGAAGAGGGTGGATGTAGCAGAGTCTACGGAGAGTTGTGAAAAGGAGTCGATAGGAGGGAGGTGAGAGAGAGCAGTGGAGGCAAGGACAAAGGGGGAGAGAGAGCGGAGGTTACGGCGAGAGGTGACAGTGGGGGTAGGAGGAGCAGGGAGAGAGGGGAGAGACAGAGAAAAAGAGATGAAATAGTGATCAGAGAGGTCCAGGGGGGTGACAGAGAGGGTGGAGGGGCAGCAGGCCCTAGAGAAGGTGAGGTCCAGTTGACGGCCAGCTTTGTGGGTAGGAGGGGATGGAGAGAGACAGAAGTCGAAGGAGTGAAGAAGAGGGAGGAATCCAGCAGAGTGGATGGGAATGGAGAGATGGATGTTGAAGTCACCTAACAGGACAGTTGGGGTAGACAGAGAGGGGAGGGAGGAGAGTAGATAGTCGAGTTCATTTAGAAAGTGAGTGAGAGGCCCAGGGGGACGGTACAGTACAATTAGCAGGAGCTGACAGGGAGAGGTTAGTTGGACTGCATGAAATTCAAAGGTATTAACAGAGAGTGAGGAGAGATCGGAGGGGACAGAAAAGAGTAAGGAGGGAGAGAGGAGAAGACCAGTCCCACCTCCCCGTCCAGTGAGACGCGGGGTATGGGACAGGACGCAGAGTGAGGACAGGGCAGCAGGAGTTACAGTGTTGTCAGGGGACAGCCAGGTTTCAGTGAGAGCAAGGAAATCGAGAGAGAGGTGGGAGGCAAAGGCAGAGATGAAATCAGCTTTTTAGCAGAAGAGTGACAGTTCCAGAGTGCACCAGAGAGTGTGCGGGAGAGGGGGAGAGGCAGAGGGATGAGGTTAGAGAGGTTGGAGGAGCAGCAGCAGCAGAGAGGGGGCAGAGGACGAGGGCGAGAGGACAGAACAGGGATGTGAGAGACAGTCATAGCAGGACAGGCAAGACAAATAGGCACAGTGGGAGCAGTGGGGTGGAGGGTACAGACCTGTCTAGTAGATGGCTTCTTCCAGAGCGCTGTTAGGTTCGGATCTATTCCAACAGTGTCTCGGCGCAGGCCTCCCCTTGCTGGACTCCCACAGCTAGACTCCCAGCTCTTTTGTTGAGGCTCTTCAGTTTGCTGGCGCATCTTGCTGGCGCGGAAATAGGCTGCTTGATTAATATTACAACTATCTGCCTCGGTCCCTGGTTACCTGTAGACTGGTACTACTATAATTTAAAGTAATGTTTAACATGGAATGACATTCCTCAATTCTTCATATAATATATAAAACTGTTGTTTGTATCCTAGATTATTTGCTATTAATATAAAAACAACCTAAATATATCATTTTTACGACTGCAAGTGGTCTCAGAGTGACATAGTGGAAAACAGGTTTCCAATGTAGAGGTTTCAAGTGATGTAAACAAACTGGACTGTCAACTAGTACCTGATACAATGGTGTGTCCAGGGCTTTCACAACAAACTCCCAGCACTTAACAGACTGCCAGCTAGAAGGCTACCCGTTCCACAGAACAAAATATCAAGACAGGACAGTATAGTTAGGTAGAAATCATCTGGATTTAATAGACTGTTACCAGGACACTAAAGAATTTTCTTTCTGTGTGCAAAACAGATATCATTGAGGTTCACTGCAGCTTTAAAAAATATGTGCTAATACAGCATGAGGCCCAGCTAACTATTTCCTTGTATGCCACATGCAGCTTGATATGTAAATGATATCAGACTGCCCAGCCTTTGTCTGGATTACGAGGTTAAATAAATAGCATAAAAAGGAGCCATTTCAATTTCCAGTAGTGTGTGCTTTAACCATTTGTTAATAAAATGAGAACAGTATTTTCCTCCAATTAGAAAATAGCTTCTCAACTGCATGAGGAGGTTATGAACCTAATTACATCAATAAATGAAGCAGATTGAAGTAGTTGTCCCAGTTTACATGTACTGGTATATGGAAATTATAATAAACTTCAAATCGTCACAGACTGCTGGAATGTAGTAGGACTATTTGAGTAGTACCACCAAGATCTGTTATAGCTCAGGAAACACAAACAGAGCTGACATTTTCAAGATTATATGGTAAACCCATTTTTTTTAATGACAGATATTTCTTCATAGGCAAAACCCTGTTTTTAAACCATAACAGGGCACTACTATGGGCTGAAACCAAACCTTTGAACAGCACACCCATTAAATGAGATCATTATCATTATGTTTTCATACCACACAAATATAACTAGCATTGAAATGCTATAGTAAACCTGATAAGCATTGCAGTAGATATGAATTTTGAATGATAAAACATTAAAACCATGCAGTTTTGCCTGAACCTGCCTAACTGCATTTTGGTTATATCCCTTGAGGAACTGCCCCCTGGCAGTGGCACCAACATATACATTTAGCATGTTAAGGAAGACATGTAAACTGCCATACTTATTATCAGCATTACTTTAACTCCATGGAGCAGCGTTTTCTATCACATTGGTTCACAGTTTGTCTGCCCTGGACCATATTTAACAGAGAAAATACATAACTGTCTCATTCACCTGCCCTGCAGTTTCAGTCAAGCATTTGTAAATGTGATTCTTATTAAAAGAAGAATTCCCTAATTCTTTCTCTTGTCCACTTCCATTTACTATATAGATTTTGCATGTGCAGTTTTAAAAGTTGTGTGTTCTAGCACTTTGCATTTTCATATTATAAAGTGATGTCTTTTGTCTCGTATTATAGTTTGCATGCCTTACTTTCAGTCAGCCAGTTATAATTGCACTAGCATAAAGGGACTTTAATATAGTAGGTATAGATCAACGTGGAGTAGAGGGCTGCCTAGTACCTTTGAAACTTTCCAAATTGAAGAAAGGGGATTAGAAATGAAAAGTTCAACTGCCCAGGGAAAACTAGCACTAAGAGTGTGGTTCGAATCCTCCTTGTAAGGAGTTGCCAATCTTGACTGAGGAACCACCGAGGGACCACGTTGGGCTCAGTGCTCCCACGGGATAGGGAGGAAAAGCAGCTGGGGATATCTCACCTCACACGCTTCATCAACCGCTATGGGTCACGCAGTCATCCCTGGCTGGGCCCTTGTCTACAGAGTTCAGTAGCTTGGTAGCACTTGTTGCTTCAGTTCTGCAGGTGAAACCAGGTGATTGGCTTGACAGCTGCAATGGAGGCTGCTGGTTGATTTTCAGTGCTCCTGATCGATAAGTGGGCTGCAGCGCTATCCAAACTGGGTAGAAAAATGTAGGAAGAAAGATTGCAAATTAAATCATTTGCAGTGAACATGTTTAAACATTGCATTGTTGAAACTTTAGTTATGAGTTTGAAAAGGCATTTGATTATAAATGCAAGTAGTGTGAAAGATGCAAATATCATGATGTTTGAATACTATATATATATATATATATATATATATATATATATATATATATATATATATATATGCAGGTATGTAAGTTTATATGTCTGTAGCTTTTTAACTTCCAATGAATACTTATTTTGTTTGAATTTTATCATCATTATTATTTGCATAGCCCTCACTGATAAACTAAGTAGGAAGGACCTGCTTTCATTTATAACTCACTCATGCTGAACTCCAGTACATTTAGTATAGACCTGTGTATCCGGTGTATTACAAGGAACTGGGGATGATGTAAATACATGGATTGAAGGCGTCCTTTTGCACTGTAAGAGAAGGGAACTTGTTTTTCTTGTCTTCACAGTGCAGAAAGTTTAATCAAACAAGGATATCTCAGAAAATAGAAGGTGCTTCAGACGGTTTTCTGCAGCTTCACATATGACGATGAAGGTAATGTGAATTATATTAGTTCTATTATTACATACACAGTCTACAGCCATGCCAATTGCAGTACATGTGTTTTTTATAAAGCAAGTAGAGTTTAGTTTTTTTTTTTCTGAAGTGGAATGCCTGTGCTTAAAAGGGATAGTCGACCAGATTTACTAAACTTTTCATGCTGTGCTATTTCTAGGACCTCTTAGGTTGTGTCAAAACTTAGAACACTGTATTAATATAAAGGCTCCTACATGCACATAGCTACTGCTTACTAGTAAACAGTGTTCCTTATAAATGTTCATTATAGCAAAACCTAAATTAAAGGTAAAGATATATGTTACGAGTAGAATATATATAAAATATTTAAACAGAGCAGCCCTATCCCAGAACTAATTTGACTCATTGTTTTACTTGTCATGAATAAGATAATAAAATGTCTGCCAGAAAATTAATGGCTAATTATTGTTTAACAAGATTTGAATTACTGGAGGCAATTCTAGAATTAAGTAATCTAATACGGTCAGGGTAGCTAAATGCGTTAGTTATAGTAATGGTTTATTTCATTGTTCAGATCAGTTAAGATGTCAGCTAATTCGGCCCATGTAGATTTATTATTTTTTTTAGATAGTTGAAAATCCGGGGTGTCTGGGGGCACTAACTTAAACAAATTAAAAGCCATTAAAAAGCTGGGGAGGCCTGCCGATCAGCCAAGCCAGTAAATGTACGCCCTTTGAGAATGTCACACTTCTGCTTTCAAAATAAACTACCTTACCTTAGTTATTATTATTATTATTTATTTCTTAGCAGACGCCCTTATTCAGGGCGACTTACAATTGTTACAAGATATCACATTATTTCACATTATACAGATATCACATTATTTTACATACAATTACCCATTTATACAGTTGGGTTTTTACTGAAGCAATCTAGGTAAAGTACCTTGCTCAAGGGTACAACAGCAGTGTCCCCCACTGGGGATTGAACCCACAACCCTCCAGTCAAGAGTTCAGAGCCCTAACCACTGCTCCACACTGTAGTAGGAATGGGGCGAGGAACTGGATTCAGCAACCACAGAGCATTAGCAATGCCTTATTAAACACACACCTGACCCCAGCGCTGCAAACCATAATCAGGAGCTTACAAAACTTTGAGCTGAGATCTGAACTACACAAAGCCATAAATATGTGCAAGCCTTTTATTATGAGTTTTTCGCGAATGAAAAAAAAAACCGCAAATATTTTTGGCACGAAAACAAATTCCACTAACAATACATACTTCATATATTGCAACAGGTCGCCAGCATTTCTGGAGCAAAATAAGTTTTATGGGTGTGATTTGCCAAATATTTTGGTCGCAAATATTTATGGATTTACAGTATCTGGGTTAGGTGTATCAACTACAAACATTTTAATACATAAAACTAAATGATTAATTTGGCTACAAATGACCCCTACATGTGATCATCATACTTTGCAAAGGAGCTATTAGGGTATGCCAAGCTAAAACAGAAAAAAGTATACAGTATAAATGGGTTAAGCAGACAACTTTGCAACAAGTCTGCATCTAGTGTACACACTGAACAGGAATATGAAAGACATGAAAAAGGGATCATGCTTTATTTAAAGGGGTGCATTTTTTCTTTACATACTGGATAAAGGTAGGCTAGATGAACCAAACTAAAAGGTGCTGGAGCATACTAATATAAAGACTCCTTGGCTGATCTAGCCAAATTACATGTACCGTATCTACTGTATGGCAGGCAAATAAACTGAATTGCCCGACATACTCTTTGTTAAAGGACAGCATTTGATGAATTGCAATACGAACCACTCAGAATGATTGCACACAAGGGTAGTGAAAAAAATGCATGCAAAGCTACATACATTAAAATATTTTTAAAGGTGAAAGCATACTACCTAAGGATTGACAAATCCATATTGCAACATAAAGGACTTGAAAGACAGCTCTTCCAATGACGTTTCTACTTTTCTTGCTCAACAACATGCAAGCTGTGAAATTGAGTGCTTTAGCACGCTGAAGACTGACACCAATATAGGACTGCTAATGTCACAGCTGTATTAGAGCACTGCTAATGTCACAACCATATTATTTTTTCACACTGATATATTCCTTTTCTCATCAGCAGTGAACGGAACAGAGAATTAAATGGAAAGAAGATACATTACCAGGGTGATAAGCGAGGAATGGAGATACTTCAAATCTAATCAATCCTCGTATTTCACAGTCCACAGTAAGAGGTAGTGGATTTGCTTCATGTTATATGTTGAACACCTTTCAGTGATAATACCCTTTTTTGGTCTTTGTATTGACAATTAGACGTGCCTCAACGACTGTTAATAATCATTTATAAATATTTTGTACTGTGTTCAATATGTTCTGTGTTACTCTTTTCTTTTATTCAGGTAATTTTCTTAACAACCTTAAATTAATACTCCAATGTTTATAGTCTTGTACTAAATCTTTGTCCTACAGGTTTGGTTTCTTTGACCCTGGTTTGCACTAATCAAGGACTACCTCACCCAGTGTAACAGTAGGTATTCCAAGATTAAAAGCATTTGTGCAAATCAGGGTCTGTAAAATCAACCATGTGTTAATTTCAATTTATATGTGAAATATTACAGTTGGAAATAATCCATGTCTAGTTTATCGTTATCAATATGTTTTTTTTTTTTACCAGAAAAGCCAATTAATGTATATTATTGGTGCAACACTGCAATATTTTGTATTTTTGCTCCCTAGGTTTGAGGAAATACTTCAGTGATTATAACTAAGGGATTATGCCAGCACAGAGGGAATAGCCAGAGATTCCAGAAAGTTTTTGGCTTTGGTGAAAACTGGTCCTTAATCTCTGCACTGCCCTGGGTGAAAGTATCATTGCAGTTATAAATTAATGTCAATAGTCAATCAGCGCATCAGCGCATTCAGTGTTCAATACATTTGTATGTCCTTTCAGATGACAATCAGGGAACGCCCTAATTATCCACTTAATTATACAAATCTCTTCATTTTCTTTTTTTTTAAAAAAGAGATTTTTTTGTCACAAATTTGTTCATTATTTTTCATTAGATGAACCAAATGCATAACAAAATGTTATCTTATAATAAAAGATCATATGCAAATAAGGTATTTCAATTAAGATACCACACACTCAATTATCACAAACCTCAGCAGCTAAATCATATCAATCAAGATAGTAATTACCTCTAAGTAATCATAATGAATTTGGAGGACAATTCATTCAATTTGAACTGAGAATGTAGTATCAGATATGGATCCAGTGCATATTGTTGTTTCTTTTTCAAGTGTTATTAAACTTGTGTGTTCCTTTCTCAGCTTTTTATTTTGAACAGGGATATGAGCTCACCCGGTTCCTTCCGACTTTCCTTCGCAAGTCTACGAATGCCTTTCTCAGATGGCGTCAAATACACTCTATTGGGCATCTCAGTCTCTCTGTTTGCAATTGCAGCACTCATACTAACATGGCAGTTGTATCAATACTGCAAGCGCAAACCAAAACCCAATGGAAAAGGTACACTGATTTACTCTTGATTCAAATACCAATTTTTAACCAACTGAGGACAGGCTTGAGTTTACAGGGGTGATCCGGGAAGCAGAGGAGGGGAAATGGAGAACGTAGCCAGGCCTAAATTATTACCACATACTAGATTTATCTAAGACAACCAAACCAGAGCCACCAATAGCGGGAACAATGGAGGACAGTTGAGACACTAGTTTAACTGTACTGTAAAATATGTTATTAAAGGTGTTGACAATTCTTAACAAGAAATTACAGTTTATTACAATAACATTTATTCACATAATAATGTTGCAATTGTTTCTTTTTTTAAAACGCTGTAGTTACATATCCTTATAACCTTGTATTGCTAGCATACGAAACTGAAGATAACGTTAAACTGAAGGTAACTTTTCTAAAACCACGGTTTCTATACTGTATGTCTATTATGTATGCATTTTTATATTTATTTTATTTTTTTAGTAAAGAGCTATCAAAGTGTGGATGACAAACAGGCAGGGAAAACTATTTTTGAAGCAGCTGATAAAGAATCAGATATTCAGAAGCATGATTACAAGGTAAGGGGGGTATTAGGGCATGTCATATTGATCTGCTATTATACAACACCTACCCTGGATACCTTTGCCCAGTCACAAGTGTTCAATGTTTCAACAGCCGTAAATTGAAGAGACTCCTCCAGAGAATGTGGTCCACTTGTGCTGGAAAGAGTCGGTTGATATTTTGGTTTTGCAGCCTTTATTTTTTTTTTTACTCCATTAATACTGCCAAAACACTGCAAAATTGATAGATGTGAAGACCTTGTTCTCTTGTGGCTATTCATTCCTGTGTTATAGGTAATTGGACCCCAAATTAGCCCACATAGTTTCCTATGTGCAATGTCTAACACAAGTGTGAGGCCTGAGTAGGGTCCTGTTGCCTGTTGCAAGAAAAATGGACAGGTCAAAAAGATCAACACCAAAGCACTTGTGGTTATTGTCTGTTTAATGGGACATTAATAATTCTACTGTAGGTTCAAAAACTCGAAGATGAAATAAAAAAACTGAGCAGGTGCCTTTCAGCAACTTCGTCGATTAGTGAGCAAGACAGCGCTGACTTTCAGAGCATCACAGAGGCGGACGCCCAGGTGAACATCCACGGGAAGCTCAGATTCTCTGTGTCCTACGATAGAGAGCAGTCCCAGTTTGCCCTAACTGTCCTGGACGCTACAGGCCTCCCAGTCCAAGACTTCAGCCAAAGCGCCGACCCCTTCGTCAAGGTAAAGCTGCTGTCCGGATCGCTATCCGAGCAGCCTAATCTCCAGTGTGTCCTTCAGGAGTGGGAAACCAAGACGGTGAAAAACAGCAGGAACCCTGTCTTTGGGAGCCAGTTCTCCTGCCCACTGACCGAGAAAGAACTGAAGACGATTACTGTCAAATTAGAGGTAACGTTTATGCAAATTGTGTGTTGTACAGACAGCTGGTACACAGCTAATGCTTATGTGTACTGCAAATAAACTTAGATTTTGGTTGTGGTGGAAAAAAACAATGGCCCATTTGTAATTTGTGATTAATGTATTCCTTAAACAAACCTAGCATACAGTTTACACTTTATGCTTAACTAGCTCATTTATTTACTTTTGTTTATCACTATACTGACTTTAATTTCCTTGCTTATAAAAGTAAGAGAAAGTTACTTATAGTCCAAGTTTATAGGAATGTTATCTTCCATCTCCTCCTAGTGGTTATTCTGTTGGAATGCAGGACATTTTTATTATATAAAAAAGCACAGTTGGGCGAGCTACAGTACAAATGGTTCCTATCTCTAAACTATGTTTTTACCACGCAGTAAGCTTTTCAAAATGATTTAATGAGCGCTGTAACTGTTTGCCACAGGTCAGGGACTTTGACAGATTCTCAAGACACAGTGTTCTTGGAGAAGTGAGGACGCGCTTGAACAATTTAAACCTGTTATCACATCCGGTTGAGATCTCGGAAGAGCTACAGAAGTTAAACAAGGTGTGTTTAATAACTGTGTTTATGAAAGTGACGCTATATGAAAACGCTGATTTGACAAAAAAAAAAAAAGTGCTGGCAGAATATAGAATTTTAAACCAACTTTTTATTTTAGATTTTAAAAGGTCAGCGTCCCTTTATTAAGGGTTATTGTAGTGCAAACCTCTCAAGCTATGCTTGTAACTTTCTGACTCCCTCTGTTTACACACCGAGGGCATGGAATTGGTGAAATACAAGTACAATTAGCTATCAAAGTGGCTGTGAGATTCAACATGAGAATGATATATCAATGTCTTTTTTGTGTGTGCAACAGTTCCAGATAATGTACTGGCCCTACACACGACTGGTCAGCACATCATTCTTGTTGCTCTTGAAGTAGAACAGATTTGTTAAACAGCGCCTCCAGCTGTACAGCAAAGTGTTTCAGATTAGAAGGAAGAATGCAGCCAAGAACGACACACCCCTATACAACTGACATTCATCGTATTAACAAGACCCAACGCTGCTGTGAGATCGGAGAAGATAACATACGCATTCGTGGTTTTAGAGCTTTTAACCTCATCTCATCTCACCGACAGGGGGCAGGACAGAATCCGTAACGGCAGTATATCACACAACACTGCTGGTTACACCATGGTTTCAGGCAGTAGGTTATAAGAACCATTTTAGACACACGCACACGCACACACACACACACACACACACACACACTCATCGACATTGTTTTTTTTTTATTGTCCCTTTACCGTTTCATGGTGTTTGCATTCAGTCTTGGTGTTTTAAATATTTTTTAAAAGGGGTTTGAGTCCAGGAGTTGCTCTTATGTTCTAGTTGCTTGCCATAGTGTCATATCTATGGCAGGCTGATAGAACTGAAGAGCAGCTATTGAAACCTTCACAAAGACTTCATCAACAAATTAAAAACAAAAAACACAGCATCTGAGTAACTGCAATAAAACCCGCTCAGAATGATTGCAGGTCATTTCTACATTTTATTCCTGGTCATCTTTTATGCTTATAGAATGGACTGATACCATATTCACACTACCTAAATTATGCATGATCATCATATATCGAAAATGTACATTTGAATCAACTAAATGTGGTTTTGACGTGTTTATAGTGCATTATTTAGGTAATGTGGAAGAACAGCTTTAGTATCTTGTTGCAGGGGAATATATTTATATTAGAATTCATCATATGTTATATTACTTTGAAAGATCCTTATGAAAAATGTATTCATCTTATTAAACCCTCCAGGATATCCTTGCAAATTTGAATCTTGAATATTTTTTACTGGATCCTCAATAAAATAACTTGTTCTTCAGTGGATTCCAAGCATCTGTCTTTCCCTATTTTCTCTTGATAACTAAAACATGTCATCATGACCTGAACGCAAAAGGCCACCGATAACAGCATTTCATTTTAATTACAGGACTTGGTTGGAGAAATACTTCTGTCTCTAAAATATCTTCCTACTGCCCAGAGAATAGAAGTGGGGCTCTTAAAGATTAAAACAGCTTCACTGACCAGCAATCAAGATAAAGGTATACCATTTGTTATATATATATATATATATATATATATATATATATATATAAAATATAGTTTGCCTATAAATTATGTAACAACTGTGTTAATGCTGTAAAACCTGGAGCCATATCCTGAGCCTGTTAGTCTCAGCCAATCAGGTTCTGAGTACAGTAGCCATTATTCTGCGGTAGATCTGAGCTGTAGAACTATTGCAGAATCTTTAAACTCTCACAGCTGTGTAGCTTAAAACAACAACTAACGATCCAATACAGAAGCAGTATTTTTTTTCTACAGAAAGATTTCTTTAGTTCATAACAGCATGAATACTATATATCCTCCTCAGCAGGCAGATGGGAGATCATGGGAGATCAGGGTACTAAAACTTAATTACAGACCAGCCTTACTCAGTAGTGAGCCAGAGCAGAAGGTTATTTGGGAAATTTAAGATGAGGGCGATATTATTGCATGGCAGTGACGATATTGAAAAGCTTGTCACATTCCATTGAGACCTCATTGAAACAAGAAGGTGCATCTAAATTGGAATATTCTTGTGTGTAAAATATAAACACTTGAAGGCATTGATAAAGACTTATTTTAACACATTGCAAATTAATTTTACTAGTTTCTTTAAAGTAATTGCAGCTACCATATAATTCCGGAATTCTTTATAATTTGCACTTCCATAAACCATATAGATCTGAAGTGTGCAGTTTCGAAAGAAGCACATATAGCAAACATTTTCATTTTAAAATGTGATTTCTAACTCTATGTTAAAGAAAGTTCTGTTTCTATGTCTTATTTTCAAGATAACTGTTACACTTGCATTTACTGGGTCATTTATTTTTAACATAAAAATCTGTGTTTTCTATAAAATGTATTTCAACAGGTACAATTATATAATGATTTTGTTTTTGTCTAAAATCACTAAATTTCCAGGTAAACTTTATTTATAAACTTTTGAAAAAAGTAAGTACTTTGTTTTTATTTTTTATTTCAGCTTTATATGCAAGAGTCACCATAGTCTGCAACCAGTGTAGGTTGAAGCAGCAGAAAACCTCTCTGAAGTCAAAGTGGGGAATTACTGTATTCAATGAGGTCCTGACATTTTCACTGCTAGACTCTAACATAAGGGAGTGTGTGATTGCTGTCTCTGTTTATGAAACTATCATCAATCAAAAAAATAGCAAGCGCCTGATTGGACAAGCTATCCTGGGAAAAAGGAAGGCCGGTGAAGATGAGCACTGGTGTCTGATGATGCAATCCCTGCGCCAGCCAATCGCAAAGTGGCATTCCCTTTTAATCTAAAAGTGTGATTTCTTTGGTTACCAACTATGGTTCAAAACTATTTTTAAGAACCTCCCGCCACAACACTGTCAATTGAGTTTTTGGCCAGCATAAATGGTTCCTATTTCTGATCAGAGGGGGTTGGGGCAATTCGAGCAGATGTATGCACCTGCCAACCAAGCATCTACCATCAGCCCTCCTATCAAGGTCTGTCAAATCTGTTGTCTTGCCCATCATGACTGAAACTGACTTGAAACAGGGTCATGCAGCTTTTGTATATTACAGAATAATTGTCCGGGACTACAGTCTGTTTTAAAAAGAAGAGGCCGAACAACTGGCTAACTAACGTTTCTAAAAACATTCTGGTTTATGTTTATAATACAGACTACCCCTTTGGTCAGTCTTGTTGGTTAGATTTGGGAAATACAATAAGTATCTTTTTCTTCAGTTCATCCTTTAATGTCTGGATGTATGTGGTATTTGAAAGACTAGGGTTAGGGTTAAAAACACATTGCGGAATTGAATGAAATGGAGGAGCCCTGCAGTCAGTTCCTTCATTATATAAATGACCCATGATGAAGATTAAATAACAAAGGACCTGTTTTATTATTATTATTTGATTATTTAGCAGACACCTTTATCCAAGGCGACTTACAGAGACTAGGGTGTGTGAACTATGCATCAGCTGCAGAGTCACTTACAATTACGTCTCACCCGAAAGACGGAGCACAAGGAGGTTAAGTGACTTGCTCAGGGTCACACAATGAGTCAGTGGCTGAGGTGGGATTTGAACCAGGGACCTCCTGGTTACAAGCCGTTCTCTTTAACCACTGGACCACACAGCCTCCTGTTTTGTATAACATCCTATAAATTAAAGGTTGATTACTGATTTTGAAAACAACAGTATTTATTAGACCAGTAATGGGGGTCATTTGTGCACTCCTGTGCCGAGTCCACTGGAGAGAGTCAGAGTGACTCATACTGCCCTGTAGTATGAGGAGAGGAGATACATTTCACTTCATTGTTAAAACAGACACTAAAATGTTAATTTGCCCCTCACGAGGCTTTCCAAGGGGCTATTTAGAGCTCTTCCTTAGAGGAATTTATGTGGAAGATAAAAACAATTCATTTTGATTTGATGTACTTTTTCCCTTTGTGGAAAGTTTAAAAATTGCTGCAAATGAGTATTAAGGCTGTATGCATGAGACTTTTCCTCACAGGTTATTTTAAAGCCTGCGTTGATAAATAAAATTGGGATTGGTATTAAGAGTAGTTCATGAGTGTTTGTAAACCTTCCTTGAAGAATAGACAGTGTTTTGAAACATAAGAATAATTTCAAAATGATTGTGAATATTGTCACTTTATTTCCTAAAGAGAGGTGCATTGTTGTAGTGAACCTCATGCCCTTATTAAGTAGCCCATTGTACAGTGCATTTTATACAAAGAAAAAATAGCGTGGTGATAAGAATTGATATTTCTTATCACTTATCATGTTTGTTATTGGCGTAACTTTCACACAGGGGTGTGTGCAGGTATTCATTTGGGGCAAAAGCCTAAATCATGGATATTATACAAAAATGTTCAAATTATTATTTTGGTATGATCTCTTGCCTGTAAAACGCTGTACAGTATTGTGATTGGTTATTGTAGCCTTATAGAAAAGCTCAATACCTTGCAGCAATCTATTGCCATGAGGAAACCATCAGCTACATAATGGATTCAGAACACATATTGCACAGTGCTCCTGGTACTAATATGGTGCGTGGTTCTGTAATGGATTATCATTGTGTGATTCTCTTGATATGTCCAAGTAACATCTTCGTCATCTGTCTGTGGTTTAAAATGGTTCAAAGTGGCAACGCTGTGATGTGGATAAGGTTCTGATCAAACCTGAACTGTTGAGAATCCTAACCCAACATCAAACCCAAGATGGACTTGCTATAAAGATAACATCCTGCGAAGCAGGGCAAGGGGCTGACCGGCCAGGTCTCCATCAGTAGGTTGTTTCATCCTTTGAGAACAGTACTGATAAGCTACTTGGAATATAATATTGTTTCTAAAGGTCACCTGATTTCCTTTGTAAACCTGCTTCAAAGAAAAAATAAACTCTCCCTTACAAGTCAAACAATTCCTCCCAAGACATACAGTACATGTTGATAGTTGAAAAGAGAATTAAGGGCTCACCCACTCAGCAAACCTAATGAAATGCATAACACATGCCTTTAGAGATTATATTATATGAAAGGTGCAATACCAGGTACACAGAGAAGAAGAACTGGTGTCAGTATGCATACCTATACTTGATTCACATAACAGCTCTTTACAACTGTGCTACACAAAGAAATATATTTATATAAGTGCATATTGTGGGTTAGCATTGTGTGCATTGCCGCGTGGTGCTAAAGGAAAATGCCTAAAGACTGTGAACTCTGCATTGAATTCCTCTCAAACCAAGGTACAAAGCTTTTGAACTGTAAGATAGCAGGATAAATATCCATGCAGCTTGGCCATGAGGCATCGTCCAACTCAATGGGTTTTTTGCAGATGTTTTCCTAACTGAAGACAAGACTTCTAATATTCAGTGGCTTGTGAGATTTCCTTTGGACTGCAGTGCCTGTACTAGCATGCTACTGTTTTATAAATATGGACATTTGGCTCTCGTTTGAGTTATTGCTGTCTCCTTAAATGAGTTTGGGCCTTATTTTGTAATGTGTTTCCTTTGTTCTTTAATTAACTCCTATTTTTTATATGATGTTGATGTTACAAAAATCAAAACAAAACACATTGAGACTCCTTAGGAGGACTTGAAATGCATAACTTAGTGGTTTGGTTTTAGTTTTGAGTAGTGGTTAGGGCTCTGGACTCTTGACCGGAGGGTCGTGGGTTCAATCCCAGGTGGGGACACTGCTGCTGTACCCTTGAGCAAGGTACTTTACCTAGATTGCTCCAGTAAAAACCCAACTGTATAAATGGGTAATTGTATGTAAAAATAATGTGATATCTTGTAACAATTGTAAGTCGCCCTGGATAAGGGCGTCTGCTGAGAAATAAATAATAATAATAATAATAATAATAATAATAATAATAATAATAATAATAATAATAATAATAATAGTCACAGTAATAGTGAACTGGTGTTCTAAAACCCTTAAAAACTCAAAAGCTTGCCTAAGTTGTTTGATACTAGTTTATTTTTTTTTCCTTTCACAAAAAAGGATAAGCTGCATTTGAATATGGCAAAAATACATTAAATGAAAACAAATACAGTGTTTTGTTACTTGAATCAGTATAGCTTTGATATTAGCCATATTCCGTGTATTTTTTAATGCTTCCGTTTCAGTTACATAAAACACTTTAATTTCTGTGGCAGAAAAAAAATCTAATTTCCCTGGAACATTTCCATATATTTTACACAGATCCATACATCAGTTGATAAATTTATTTTTTACTTTAAATGTAATACTTGTTTAATATAAAATAAGTTATATTTTTGTTTACTGTAGCTCAATACAGTATATGGATAGCTAGAGCATATAGTTTTAATAACTGCCTCAAATTAAAATAATCGTATGTCTGTTTAAAAATGCAATGAATAATGCAATTAATATAACAAAAATAAACATAATAAAATGTGACAGGTGTGGTTTGGACCAATTTTACTGTTTTTGATGTCATGAAATAGTGACGTGCCCCTGGTGTAATACATATTAAGGAGGCTGTGTGGTCCAGTGGTTAAAGAAAAGGGCTTGTAACCAGAAGGTCCCCAGTTCAAATCCCACCACAGCCACTGACTCATTGTGTGACCCTGAGCAAGTCACTTCACCTCCTTGTGCTTCGTCTTTCGGGTGAGACGTAATTGTAAGTGACTCTGCAGCTGATGCATAGTTCTAACACCCTAGTCTCTGTAAGTCGCCTTGGATAAAGGCGTCTGCTAAATTCCCAGCACATCTCCACTCTGGCACGCACTTGCCGATTCTTCCTGAGCAACATCCGAAGAATCCGACCCTTCCTCACCAACTATGCTACCCAGCTCCTGGTCCAGGCCCTGGTACTCTCCCACCTAGACTACTGCAACTCCCTCCTGGCTGGCCTCCCTGCGTCCGCCACCCGTCCGCTCCAGCTCATCCAGAACTCTGCTGCCCGTCTGGTGTTCTCTCTGCCTCGCTTCGCCCACGCTACTCCACTACTCCGCTCACTCCACTGGCTCCCGATCACCGCTCGCATCCAGTTCAAGACTCTTGTACTAGCTTACAGATGCCTTGACCAGACTGCACCCAGCTACCTCCAGACCCTCATCTCTCCCTACACCCCCACTCGACCTCTCCGCTCCGCCTGCACTAGAAGACTGGCTCTACCTCCGCTACGCTCCCCTGCCTCCCGAGCCCGCTCCTTCTCCACCCTTGCTCCGCAGTGGTGGAACGACCTTCCTACAGATGTCAGGACTGCCCAGTCCCTTACCACATTCCGGCGCCTCCTTAAGACTCACCTCTTCAAACAGCACCTGTAGAACTCCTCTGTTGTATCCTGGGACACTATCACCCTTCATTTAAATGTGCTTTATTTTGCTCTTATCTGCCCCCTATTTTACTGCATTTAATGCTGTACTTCAGAATATTGTAATCTGCCAAGTGTTTAACCTGTAGTATTTTGTACTTAATCATATCCTGATGTAACTATCACTATTTAATCATATCCTGATGTAACTATCACTATTATCTGCTGTATTATTGAATTGTGGTTTGTCACACTTGAACAAAAGTTATTGTATTTCTTGCTCTTATTGTATTACTTGTATTGTAACACTTGAATGTATTTGTATTTGCTTGCGATTGTAAGTCGCCCTGGATAAGGGCGTCTGCTAAGAAATAAATAATAATAATAATAATAATAATAATAATAATAATAATAATAATAATTCAGAATAATATTCTGTACTCTAGGTGGCAGTGTTTTTGCAGCAAAATTGCTCTGCAATCTACTGTAAATTACAAATAAACAACAAACACTACTTGTAGGCTATTTGATGGTAAGAACGTTTGTAAAACAAATTGGGGGTTTACAGCTGAAGCGGCAATATTATTAAAAATTATTATTATTATTAATTATTATTATTAATTTTAAAGCAGTCTGATCCCAGCCGGGGCCATTCTAAATTCTCCAATTTAGAACACTTAATAATCTACAGGAAAGGTTGGGAACCACTGCCTTAAAAAACATTCTTTACTTATGAACCACAGGTTTGTTTCGTTGCGAAGCATCAAGTTTTCCTCCAGCGCATCACCACTAAGGTGAAGCAGGCAAACTTTATGCTTCAGAATATGTTGAAGTTATAGCTCATAATTTGAAGTTGGTTCCCAGCCTTTTCCAGCACGGCTGGACTTTACCAGTGTTTAGAGATGCAGTAACTGTATAGCACCCATTAAAACAACTTTTAAAAACAAGATGGATGTGCCAACTTAATAAAACAGTGCCACCTTTTAAACTGCAGCATTTGTAATCGCACATTTTAGCAGTAACTGAATCATTCTAGGATATGTTTTTTGTTGGTTGGTATGCAGTGCTGCATACAGTGTAGCAGAGTGATAGTTTGTGTGTAGAAATGGGGAGCATGTAGCAGCCCAGTTTGAAGATTTGCTCTAGACAAGATAGAACGTTCTGATGTACAGGTTCAATAACCCTTCCCATCCCCCTCCTCCGAACGTCATTGCTCCAGGTCTGAACGAGAAGAAGCAATACTGCATACTGACCAGTGGCGTGCCGTGACAAAATGCACTGGGGTAGCAGAGTCATGTTTTGGGATTGCTCACTAATGATTGGTCAGCTGTCGGAGCTTTGACTTTCCCATTGGTTGCTAAAGCAGGGACTTCAAGTGAGGCAGAGAATACCCTGGGAGATTTATGGCCCGCCTCTGCTTACTCCTGATTGGTCGACAAAACAGGATATTTTTCTCACTCCTGATTGGTCTACAAAAAAGGACATTCTTCGACTCTCCTATTGGTTAAACTTACTCAAGACCTTCAATTGAAACAGAGAATACCCTCAAATGTTTTTCTTTTAGTGTCTGGTTGTTGTTTTAGACTTATGCAGGGGAAATGCAGATCTCTTATTGGCTGATCACATCCCCTTCAGGAAACCCCTAGACTCTTAAAAAACCTCTCGTAAATCCTGTAAGTCATCTTGGATAAAGGTGTCAGTCAAATTAATAAATAATAATTAGAGTAGTATGTTTCATAGTATAAGCAAGCACACTGTACGCAGGTGAGTGAGGCAACGTAATGTTATTTGACTGACGGTTTACTTGGCACTGTCTGGTCAGCAGAGAATACCTTGAAGGTCCTGACGGCACGCCACTGATACTGACATACCACAGAGAATCTCAGGCATTACATGTCATCAAGCAAGTGATCCTGGCAGTCTTTTGTTTGATTTGTTGTTACTTTGTATGTTTTATGTACCTCGTGCCTGGTACGATCCTTATTGAGAAAAAAACAAGTTAAATGAGGCAGAGACAAAAAATAATGAGAATGCTAAGGAAGTCACAGCGGGTTCTGTAGTACATTTTTTTATTCTTTTCTTTTATTAGGCATTTAGTTTCACTTCATCGGCGTAACCCACACACAGAACTGACCAAGGAGGTTCAACCAACATTTGACACAGAATAGCAGCTCCATCAATGGGAGTGGCTGTTTTAACTGTATGGTTCACTGCAAGCATTTGGTCTGGAGATCCCCTCCAATGACATCATATTCAAACTATATACACATTTGCTCTGGAGCTGAAACTTGAACCAGTCAGTCAAATTGAATTAGAGGTGCTGGGGGATATTTATTCCATTCACAGCTTGGTGCTCACAAGGCCCATTTCATAAACACTCCAGCCTGCCAGCTACACAAGCAAACCCTGGTATCAAGTGATGGCTATTTAGCTATGGACCAGGTTCCCTGCCAATGTGATGTTGGCAATATGCCCCAGTTTCTGATCAAACAAGACCTGCTTGAAATGGCAAATATCCCCTTTCTGGATGAACTGCATTTTAAGGCCTACCAAAGGATCTCATACACTTCCAATCAAATGTTTGGCAATGCAAGGAAGCTTCACTGTACAGTGATTCATTGGTGTTTTAATCATGATTCGAGTACTGAATGGATATGTTGTCAAACTGAATGAGAAACCAATACACTCTGTGACAGTAATTGAGGGGTTGGTCTTTAGTTTCAAGTACTCTGGGTACTAAGTTGCTTTGGTTACAATTTCTTGGTATTTTAACACAATAATTCCTTCTCTGTTCAAGCCCTCAAGCCATCACCTGTAGATAATAAATCATAAGGTTGATTAACTGATAACAATTTGGAAGGGCACAGGAACATTTTTCAAGTTAAAACTGTCAATAAAATATGTCAATCCAGTTGCTCTAGAAAAAAAAAGGAACACAGTTTTAACATTATTGCCAAGCAACAGCTGAAATATTTATATCTGTTGACAAGCTGTTTCTTGCTCCCTTTTCAGTGGAGCATGTAGTGTAGCACAGGGATAGTTTGTGTGCAGTGTTGCAGGCAGTTAGTAGAGTGATTTGTTGTTACTTTCTATGTCTATCTGTTCTCCATTTTCAGAAAACACATAAGGAAAAAAACTTTGCTTTTGCTTCAAAATCTGTTCCATGTCTCTAACGGTACAGGATAATCTCACTCCCACTTAGGAAGCAGAAGCGCTCAGCTAAAACTTCAGGGCCACTTGCTCCATATCATATGAGAAACACAGGGACTATTACTAAACATAGTTTCACACATTTCTGGTTTCAATATGATTAGCCACGGTGTGTATGTAACAAGCTCAGCTGTTTCTTATTAATAGTAAAACCAGGAATGGATCAAATTGCTATGCAATGGGAGTCTTTATTTTTATCCCTGGAAACTTTGTTTGAATGGCTAAAAACCAACACACACATACTGTAATATTTAATATTTGTAAGCAAAGCTAGGAACAGAACCACACTTGGGGTAGTTGTAGTCCCTGGTTACGGCTACATAATTGGATTAGAAAACATCTGGATAGCTTTTGACCAACACTCTGTCTAAAATGGTTCAGGAGATGCAATATGTACAAGGAGGGAGGGAAAGGGCTAATCCCCCAAACACTTGGGGCACTTATCACACAAAACTCCAAATTCATTCTGCATGAATTCTTATTTAATCAAAAATCTGTCACATTCCATCACACAGTTCTCTGGATTTGAGACTCCTTGAGATGGAATGATCAATATGTCAGTCGAACTTCACTGCAGGTGAGGCGATAATTCTAATTCTATTACAAAGAAAGTTTATATAGAGCCTGCCAGTATTAATGTGACTTGTTGACAGAGATAAGCACTCATCAGAAAGTAGAATTTCAATCAGGTCTATGGTATGGGCAATAACAGATTGCTTTTGCTGGCTGCAGCCAAATACTTCATTAGCAGCTGGACCAGTGAAGGGGCAAAGAAGAAAAACAATGATCACGAGTGCTGCAGCTCCACGCTCTAATGCAACAGAAACTGACAAGCTAAAGCCAAGTATTGCTGGGAAAAAAACCAGCAAAGCCATGGTGTTTTGTGAATTTTTATACAATACAGCAGATTACTTATTCTATAACACTAAGCATGGATCAGATGCGCGTGGGCTGAAAAAATTCAACAACAGAGAAGATTTGCTGACCAAAGGCGTTTCTTTTTAAAAATATTTTAGATTTTGGTGCAATGTTACTGCCTATCAGGCACGGTGCTGGCTGGCACCATGAGAGCTTCCCCTCACAGCTCATGCCAATCCTGACCGGAACTGCCCTTGCCAACGCGGAACCATTCAAGTAGTATTCATCAGTATTATCATGTTTTGGAAATGCTGGCTTTGCTGGTTACAGTTTCAATAAATCAGGGGTTCTCCACTGGCCCTGAAGATCCACTTCAGGTATGTTTTCCAACCATGTCCCTAAATAGTATTTAAACTGGACAAGAATCAATGAAGTGATTTAGGACTTGACTGGAACATAGTCCTGGACTGAAACAGATAGACAGAGGGCCAGGGTTAAACCATGCTCACCCTTACTGCTAGCAAGTCAGATGAAACTTACACTGCTAACCCATTGTCCTTGTCAGATCATCACTGTGCTATATAAAATCCTGTTCACTCTTTGCAGCAGCCCATCTGAGATTCAGTACTTCTGCCAAGCCAAGGTCTATCCAAGCTCTCTCCCCCAGCTATGTATGGGATGCAGGGTGAGAAAGTCTGGAGTTAATCAAGACCTTGAACATAACAGTAACGGAAAGCTGGCAGCAAAAAAATAAAATAAAAAATGCTGCCATGTGCAGCTGTGTTGCAAAGTCATTATCAACAACAGGTTGTGGAAGGACATAGGAGTATCACATGTGGTTATCCTTGTAAAAAAAACACACACACTTCTAATCTGCTGTCCAGAGATACAGAAAGAAGCTTGTGAAAGTTGAGTGAGCCTCATAGTGAGGAATTTAGAATACTAATGCACCTTTGAATCATTGAACTATTGAATCACCTGGCACTACAGGCATACATTGTGTAATATACTCTGTCAGCTTCACTCGATAGATTTAAATAGTTAAATAACTTCTCCCTGCTAACATACCCTACTTGTTCTAAATTATATTTCTTTTCCATTGCCATTCAGCAACAGAGTGGTTTGGATTCTTTCGAGTGACACAAAAAGTGTCAAACCTAATTTATTAAGACAACAACAGATTAACCTATATGTCAATGGGATAAAGCCTTAACCCAAATCACAAACCAAAAATAAAATAATTGTGATAAAGATTGTATTTTTTTTTGCATTTTAATCCATGCTAGAATTAAATCATTGCACCCTGAAAATGTTTTTAAGGAGCTATAAGGATTGCTGCTCCATAATTATAATATAATCCTAGCGTCAGTCACAATGGGCAAGACAGCAGTGCTGACACATTTTGACAGACACTTAGAATCGGCACCGAGTTCTGTATCCTAGACTTTGTTACAGAGTTCCACCCCTAGCTTCCTAAAGGAATGCATATCCATTCAAATCAGTGCCGTCCTGACTCCCCACGTTGCCGTTGGCTATGGATAGTGTTTTGGAAGGTTATTTTGGTCCATGCTCTTTACTCGACTGTATGAGCATTTTGTTTATTCCACCCACAGTAAATTGAACCACTTTTATTTTTAATTCTGGGCTCTTTCCCACACCTGCGTCCTTGTTGTTTATCATTCTTAATTTCCTGCTGAAGGTTTCAGTACCCACATGCTTAACAAAATAAACCATGCTGCCAAGGTCGGTCTATAAGGAAACACACACGCACATTAATTAGTGAGGCCTGAACAGGGATAAAATAATCCGAGGAAACTGGCTGGTAACATAGAGGGTTAGATGGGCCAGTGGGCCAGTCTTTCTCCCACCTAAGTTTGAATTTGGTTTAGTACACAAGTAAAATTAGTTTTGCTGGACTAACCTCAGTAGACAAAATATAAAATATATTACATTGGATTTATTTTTAAAAAATCATTTAAAAAAAATTCAACCAAAGGGGGTGTTTTTAAATCATAAGCAACACCTAAACCAACTGCAGCTCTACAGCAAAAAGCATCATGTATAAATGATTGTTTACATGACAACTGTTATTACAGCAGTTACAATAGCAGCAGACAGTCACAACCAATATATTGCAGTTAGACGCCTTTGCCTACGGGGGAAAAATAAAGCAATATATGTTGTTCTTTAAACTATGCTGAAACGATCTATCAACCTCAGCCCTCTTTTAGGGGGCTCTCAGTACTTGCAACCAATCTTGTCAATTATTGTATGGTGAAGACACACCAAGCTCCCATTGAAATGACATTGCATCTTGTGCTTTTTGAGCAAAATGAAATAACTTTCTAAATACATTAAGGTTTGATGACTGCATTGCCTGCATACAGCCTACCAACACAAAGGAGAATGCTGGGTACCAGTGCTTAGCCAATAGATTGGTGCCTTGACCCGGATGCTAATAATTGGGGACAGCATGACCGGTCATACGGCTGGTGTTTGAGAGCAAGGTCATGTTGACATGAGCTCGATTAACGAAGCCAATCTATCAGGATCCTTTGTAGTGTATACAGTTCAATACCTCTGTGTTGTTCAATTTGAAAGTATGATGAATAAGAATAAGTATGATAGCTGCAAAAAAAAAATCAATCCAGATTTAATTATTTATTTAATTACTAACTTCTTTTGTAAAATCAAAATGTGCACTTTATCTTGTATATTTATTTAAATGCAATTTTGAAAATGCATAACAGTAACAACTGCCATGCATAATGGATGTATGAAAGACCAGACCCAATTATAACGAAGTTTCCCCAGCAGTCAGTGACCAGGAATGTTAAAGGGTTTTCAGTGGGGGCTCCTGTAGACTGGAAACATCTGGCCCTGGTCCTGGTCTCAGCAGTTATGATGAATTTTAATGATTTTCACAGAGCAGATAGCAGGATACTTGGCAAGGCACTCTTACAAGCTGATAATAAAGATCTTCAAGGCAAGGATCACTGCTTCGTTATTTTTTTTTTGACAACTGCCTAAAATAATTTCATTAACAAGTGAATGTAATTATTTTTGCCCACTGCCACCTTCACTAGTATTTTATTGTTTTACGTGAAGCCAGGATGAAAAAATGCTCCCAAAAACACTGGACACCCGTGCAGGTTTGTGAAGCTTGGAGTAGGACTTTTGTTTGCCATTTTACCCCATGCAGATATCCCTGAATAGATATTTGTACATTTTTCAAATATTTGCAAATGTTTTTTTAATGAGAATGCTGAGAGCAATGAGCAGTGGAATTTATCTTGGGGTTACCATGTGACCATGCACACTAGAACAGTCTGGGACAGTTCAGGCTTTTCAACTCACATGGCAATGCATTCTGGTACATTTGACCTCAGGTCTACACTTACCAGAATGCATTGGGGTGTGAATTAAAAGCCTGAACTCTCCTCGTGTGCATGGAGTCATATGGTAACCCTAGAAATACTGCAAGGAGAACTAATCATTACAGTCTACTACTCTGCGGTGCATTCCAGAAATCTGTCTCCTTTTATTTTACATTTTGGAATGAGTTGTTTGTTAAATATGAAAAGAGAGAAATAAGCCCATGTCTGGGTGAGTGTAAATAGAAATTCTGTATGGAAAGTTCTGTATGTAAGGCGTGGGAATAAACCAAAGAGTAAAAGAAAGGTGATTATTATTTTTGTTTTACAACCAATGTAAAATCTCAGCAAAAAAAAACTTTATAAAAACTGAGCAAATGTTTTAAAACACAAAGTGACCATATTTTCAAAGAGTTGACTCCAGTCTTTAATGAACTTAGGTAAACGCCTGTTAACAAAATGTATTATTCAATGTCTCTAGTGTTTCTTTTTGTATCAGTACCTCACTACTTCTTTCTCTCTGAAAACTGTGTATCGTTCCACTCATAACTACAACAGAAATGTCTCTTTACAGTATGGTATTTTCAAAATTCCTTCAAGAAATTGTTGTGCAATTCTGGTTAACCCCACATTTCTCTCTATTCTCTATTCCCTGAACTCTGTGGCCATCTGTAGTTAAGATACACATTTCCAGTTTGTAAAAACTCTTGTTGTAGCTAGTTGTTGGTTTCACAGACCCTGATTAGCACAAATCTTAAACTTACCTTACCTTTTGTCAAGTGTTAGATTTAGCAACACTCAAAAGCACATGAAGTGAAAAGTTTTTACTGATTTTAAACTAATCAACAAATCTTAACAAGGCACCACAAACACAAATACTGAACACAGATTTTTGAGACAAAAAAAAAAAAAAAAAATCTGTGGCCAGTATAAACACTCCCTTAACTACACCCAACAGTTTTCTTACACAAAGGAGCCTGCCTGAATACATATATTGCTAAATTACCGTTTAATTTATTAAGGTATCAATTAAACAACTGGATAATTACTTTTCAATTCTATCACACATTATAATGACTTAATTGTACCTTTAAGAACAGCACTTGCTGTTCTCTATATTGTAATAACTACTTGTTGGTAATATACTTTGTAAGAAGAGTACTTTCTGTGTTACGTATTGTAGTTACCAATACTTATCTTTAAGAACAGCACTTTCAGTTCTCTATATTGCTATAACTACTTGTTAGTAATACATACTTAGTAAAAACAGTACTTTCTGTTCTGTCTCTTTACTTGACACATCCCTTAATAACACATGCAGTGTTGTACAGTCTGATCTGTACAAGAGCAACACATGCTTTTGTGTTGTGTATGTTTTGCAAGTTACATTGACCGGGGTTAATGAAACTCAGAGTCAGGATGTGCAGGGAAAATAAAAGACTTTTAATTAAACAAAATACACAATGGCCAACCAAAAAGACAAACACAAAAACAGGCTTTAAACCCGAACTATACAAAAAGAACCACTCGCTCTCTCACACACGCGTCATCTCACTGTCACAAACACTCACCAACCACTCCCTTTTATACAGGTGCCTGGGCTAATTGGGCAATTCACACCTCATTAGCCAAGGCACATTCCACACATTCCTCACACAAACTCACTCATATCCACTCTAAAGAATACAAAAAACACAAAACCACCACAAAATAGGCTGTACCCCATCACAGATAACTTTCCAATTTGTACTATCTTTAGTCCACTGCAGTTTATTGTGGACATAACAGGGACTTTGATTTGTTTATCCCTTTCTGTTCTGCATTATTTTGAACTTGCAGAATCACTTTAAATGAATATCTGAGTTTTGTGTCTTTCACACTGTTTCCAACAAAAGACCTGTATTGACAAAACCCAATATAGCATTTACTAGCTTTAGTTCCTTTCCCTAATGATCTTCAGTGGCAATGCTGCAGTGCCACTACAGTGGCAGTGAATTGGTTCTGTGCTGTGGTAGGACAGCATGCAGTGGTATCACAGACATATCATTCTGATCACAAGAGTATGAACTGTTACACACTGAAATAGTGATACAGCAGTACCTCTGTACAACAGTAACAAGAGCAATGGAAAATCCATTCTCTTTGCTGGTAATGATGTACCTTGCTGATAGCTTCGCTAATACACTGGTATTTGGAATGTATGCCCAATGTGTGTGCTGTAGGAACTCTGAATGAAACCCCTTTCCCTGCAGTGTTGTGTCTCTGAGTCATTGGTGTGCTTTCCTTTATTACTGTAGCCTCTGATTTAAGGATATTCTCATTCGTATAATTAGTGTGCTTTGAAGGAGTTAAATGTACAGGAAACCCAGACAGCATCCCCCCAGCTGAGACAGAATCCAAAGGGGGTGTCGTAAAGACTGGCCTAAGCTGCATTTCAGGGCAGTCTCAGCCTGCTCGAGGCCCACGTTTGGAGTGCAGGAAATCTAAAGTAAACACAGAAATATATCTCATGCCCTTAAGAACACAAATGAGTGGGACAGATTAGATGATGACGCATTTCTATCTGCTTGTGACAAGGATAACGGAGGTTGAGACTCAGAGACAGTTCGGAAAGTTCAAAATAAAACTTTTTAATAAACAAAAATACAAAATAAACAGGCACAAGGGCCAAACAAAAAGGTTCAAAACACCAAATACACACAAAACAAAACTTACAAAATAAGGCTTCCAGACTGGGTGTTGCCTTCACTGGATTCAAAAACAAAAACCACAGCATACTCAAAACCACTTCCTTCCTCTCCTTCTAGAACTCCCCCAAATGGGAGGCTGAGGCCTCCTTTTATGCCAGGTGGCTAAGTCCTTAATTGGATAATTAATGGGTTGATTGCTCCCACCTGACACAATCAACCTGGGCAGGGAAGAGAATTTAACTCCATCCCTGCCAATATTTCCAAAGGCAGAGCCCTGCTCTGCCACACTGCACTTCTTAATAATACAATTATTTTTGCCAAAATGCAATAGAAAGGCACAGTCAGTGAAGTGTAAATGTGGTAATATAAAAAAAAAAAAAAAACAGCATAGTGCTAAATTGCAAGTACCATGGCAAACCATGGGTTGGTAGGTTTATAACTGGCATATTTTTTCACTGGGTGCCCTTTTTGATCAAAGCAATCTGTACTGTGGTTGAATGTAATCGTGCAATGAGGCTGGCTGTTGATTCAGAACAGAGCCCACAATAGCTCACATAACCATGGATGAGTACACAGGAGGCAGCAACAGAAAGTGGTGAGTGATTCATATCATCAAAATGGGTTTGTGACAGGGTAGCGTCACGACCCAGTCTGTTACCGGCAGGAAAGAGACCCAGAGACAGGAAGCTGCAGTTTAAACACGTATGCGCACATTTATTTAACAAAACAAACACATAAACATGAACAAAATAAACACGGCACAAGGGCCAAAATAAAAGGTTCAAACAGAAGAACAAAACACTTGTAGGCTAGGCATTAGCCTTCACTACCATGTTGAAAAACCATTACAAAAATCTCAGTACAAACTCTTCCTGCAAACCAAGGATTTCTCCACATTGTATACATGTGGCCATTCTCCAAATGGCATCAATTACCAAATTGGAGAATGGCCACACCTGTGATTGTTGGCAGGGATATATGTAACCCCATCCCTGCCAACCTTACATTCCCACACACACACACTATTTACAGCAGCAGGGCTTCTGCTCTGCCACAGGGTTCAATAAATTAGCAGCAGTTTATATACAGAAGGGAGGGTCATACTGAGCCATCCTGCAGAAGATCCCTCTATGTGGTTTGTGATAATCCCCTAAATCAGTCTCCAGTATCTTCCTATTCTCCCACACCCAAAACCTTAAAACACTACACCACACTTCACACAGCCAGCATCTCAACAAAAAACAGCTCTGACTCCTAACAACACTAGCTGCTATTTTGTTTTTTTCATCCACTTGAAGAATTCTGAAATATTTCCCAAGCTAGCATTAATCAATCACAGCCCAAAATGTAACCACATGCTGACATTGGCAGTTACAATGCTGTTTTTCACAAACAAAAAAAAAAATCTTCTTATCAAGGTCTGGCTCTTGTACAAAAAAAAAGATGTGCTCACAGACCACTGGTTGTGGTCTGTGAGCACATCTTGGAAAATGTTTTTTGTTTGGTTGATGTTTAAAAAAAAAAAATAAAAAAAAAAATAATAATAATAATAATAAGTTATAAACAGCCAGTGCTTGTATGCAGTGCTAATTACTTCCTCCAGACTGCCACCAGCCCAGTCTCCCATTGAAACAGACAGCCCATCTAAACTGGATAAATCCTGCTTCAATGTGTTTAAATGAGCAAGGCTTTCTGCTTGGCCTTGCCAGACACTCATAATATATTGAAACCGTCTTAACTGTGATACCTATTAGAAATGGGACCATGTACACAATAAGAACGTGCGAGATTAAAATTGAAACATAATCTGGAACATTTTCACAAATACCCTAACCTTTGTGTTGAATTTAGTTCTTCCTTGTTATAAGTTGGTCCTTTATACAGCAGAACAGGTTATAAAGCAGTATTGGTCATGCTTCCCATTTGCCCCATAATGCCATTGGTTCCCAACGACAGCGTTATAAAGGGAGTGCCCTGTATCGTTTTTATTTTACTTTACAGAATTTTAGGATATGCATGTTTTACATATTAAGAACGATTAAGAAAGATTTTAAAATATTTTTCGAGGCTCCTTCAAATATCTGTAATGAAGAGAAAATGACTCCCACACAAGGTGATACTCAATTCAGTCAATTCAATTGCAATCTGGTGTTTGCTAAAGTATACTAAATGTGCATTACACATCCCTCCCTCCATTCACTGTCTAACATAAGCCTTTATTGTAATACACCTTTTATTTATTCCTTACGTTTGCTTTTCTGATAAAAGAAACTCCAAGCCTTTTATCAACTCTTTCTGCTTAGTCATTGTGTTATGTAATCAGATGGATGGGTGAAACACATGATTACCTGTTACTGATAATCAAGCAAGAATAATCCCAGTATGACGTAATACCTTCAAACAAACAGAATGCCAGCGTTCAGGTTTTATTTTAACCCGTCGCTCTCGGTTACTGTGTTTCTCCAGACAAAACCAACACAGGGCATCCTAATTTGCCTAAATTGGGCATTGCTGGTTGGAAGTGGAAATTTCCAGTTATGTTTGAAGCTGGTAGAGGTTGATTCATGTGTGAAACATAATAAGCTTTTCATAGCCATGATTTCTGATTTCAAGGTGGGCCTACTGAAATGTAACCTTCCCTCTGTGTGGTGTCCTCTATGCAAGCAAATATCACAATGGTTTGGGTAAGTAAGGTGCTCAGCTCTCTCTTAGGTGACAGTGCCTCCTGAACTAAACGGTTTGCAAGAGAAAATAAAACACGTTTTATTGTTGAGCATTTCCCTCTGCTAGGATTTTGCAGCTGTAGAGAAAGGTTTTGACTAATACTTGCGCCCACAGCAGTTACTAGTGTACTGAAAATGTAACTGATTGATTGACAAATACACAGCTAGATTATTAATGAAATGCAATCTATAAAAGCATTAATACTAGCAATTACATAAACCATATACAATGCAATGATTTTACAAAAATACAACAGATTTCTTATGAAGAAAACATGTGTCAACAGCTGCTATCTCATTATTTCTAGGTTTTTAGTTAACTGGTTATATTAACGAAACCTTAGCTTACAGTACATCACCCTACAAGGTAACCTCTTCCAATACAACATAACAGGGGTACTGATTTCATGCTTGGTTCTTTAACAGGTCTCAATATCACTTGCATGTTGGCAAATCCCCAAGTGTAAGTGAATATTGATCCTTGAAAAAGATCTTGCAATGCTGGTGAAAATGGAGATAAAAAGATATTGCATCTTCTGAAGGTATCAATATTTATTTCCATTACATGAATACATAAAAGTTAAAATCACAGAAGGACAGTAGGTTTAAAAATATTAAGAGATAACTTACTATTTAGTTATCCATCACAGTAAAGTTATTAGCAACATTAAATAAGCTTCATTCCACAGACTTGCCAAAGCATAACACCTGCGAAGCTGTTTAAATAATCATCATATCATAAAAAAATAATAATAATACAATTTCTTTGCAATAACACAAATAAAAGGCTACTATTAGATATACATTGCATACCAACACATTTTAAAATTTTTAAAAACTTTTAGTGTTTCATTTTAACAAAGCATGCCTCAAATAATTAAATTCTTTCACCTCCCATATCCTGTTAAAGCAAACTGGCAGGATGAAAAGTCCATTGCTCAACATTAACAGCTGAAATTCCCATTATTGCTATAGAAAATGTTTTCTAGCAATAACTTAAGCAGCTAGCACTTAAGTATTAACTACAGGGCCGTTCAAGTGTACGAGGAGAGAACAGTTCCCGAGCACATGAAACCTGAGATGGAGTCAAGGTTTTTATATTAGCAGTGGAGACGGTTTTATTCAAGTACACTCAATCTGTCCTCTAGTTATAGCCATCATGTCAAGGTTTTTTTTTTTTTTTTAAAGCTCCTGGTTTTTATTAAAAAGTCAGTCATGTGCGGATTCCACTCAGAGCCTGACTTCATCGGAACCAGTCATTCCCCGACAGGCTGTTCCAAGCTGAGAATGGTACGCTTCGTGACGTTTGTTTATGCAAACAATACCGTGGCTGTTCATCACAGGATAATTTGGAATCTCGAAGGTGAATGGCAGAGAAATTCTAGGTAACTATTTTGTTTACAAACTACCAGCATGAAAAGGTATGGTCCCTTAAAGAGAAGGTACAATACTACAGCACAATATAATCTCCAGGTGTCCCACTTTCAGCACCACTTCTATATATTTTTATATATTATATACGTCCTCCTGTAAGTTACGGCAAATGGACATTATACTACGCCAAAGGAATTAAAAGGCAAAGGGGAGGTGTTGGCAACATACTTCATGTTAACCTCCTAGCCATCTTAAATGATCTATTAAAAAAATAAGTGCCACCATGGCATCTATCTCAACCGAATAGCTGTTCCTATTAAGAGATTGTTATATGTACTACAATTGTGGTATATTATGTTACAATACTGTAAAGTATATTTGATTTTTGCCTACTGCAGGTAATGTTTGTACTGCTGTCTTTACCTAGGACTCCTTTGTTTATAAAAATTAAGTTTCCTTTTTTCCCCCCACCTCATTAAAACATCTCAAACCTGAAATACATTGCATTAGGTCTGCTGCAATAGCAGTTATATGATGCCATTAAGACTGAGGATCTCCCAGTTCCAGTTTTTTGTAATGATTAATAAAACCTGTACTAAAAATAACCACTTAGGACCAGAAAACATATTCTCTGGTGGAATGTATCTAGGGTAACATAAAAGTGACCATGTGTATGGTTAAGAGCAAGTAACATTTTAAAAGAAATACCAAACCAATGCACAGCACAGTAAAAAATAAATATCGGTGTACAGTATACAGAATATTTCAAGCACCCCCTTCACATTTCCCCAAGCCAATCAAAATACTTCCAAAACAATACAGCCCGGTTCTTGGTTTGTAACAACTCAGTGTCATTAGGTAAACTTTACTCTCCGTTACATTCACAGTGTTGCTTTGGTCCAAAGTACATCACTCATACATTCCACAACCTTGACTTTGAACCCATTGCACAACCATTCATGCTTGATCCTGCCCCCCACAACAAATGCACCCCCCCTGCGTGACTGTTTTCACTCCTTGGTCACTTTTGTAATTCACACCCCCAGCCTCCTCTTCTGCTCAAAGTAACCATCAAATCTTGCCAATGCATATTCCTGCAAAAACAATAGCAATGATTATTATTCGATGTTCAGCTTTAAAAAAATTAAATAAAAAAAAACACATTAGCTCTAAAGGCTGAAGGGTTAAACTTTAATAGAATTCATGTCTGATTGCTAAACTCTGCTATAGCCTTCAGTATGTTCTATTGGAACAGGGACCAGTTGGTTTACCTTCCCTTTCTGTTTACTTTAATTGCTGTGTTTTTTAAAGATCAGGATTAGCACAGTCAATATTTGTGCTGAAAAGACGGAATTTACCATGTATCCAAACTCGATGGAGGAGATTCTGGCTTGTATGATGGACCACAGACCCCAGAAGAAATGGGATGCCAGGGCAAACCTGAGAAACAAAGACATTTATAAAATTGAAATGCTTCAGAGGCTTTGTTAAGTTGAAGCTTTAAAATGACAGAATAAATGTTCCATACCACATGTAAATACAATCCTGAATACATTTGCTTAAAAAAGGTCAAGAGTCTTGGAAATCCAAATCAGGTCCATCCGACTATCCAACTTTAAATTGTTAAAACACAGTGTAGCACTGCCTTGCACTTGTGCTAAATAATGTAAGTTTGCATTTACATGCTTCCCCATGTGAAATCACACCCCACCCCCGGGGTAATCAACAGCTATATAGAGCATTTCATTCTATGCTTAGTAAGTCCCTGTAAGTTTATAAAACCAAAATCATGAACTGGAATGTTTACCTGTTCACTTCCACCAGCATTTCTTCTTGTAGTTTGGTTTGGTCTTCATTACTTAAATTCTCAAATCCAGCGTCAGACTCAGCCAGGTAGCTAGCGATAAAGTGAAGCTGTAAAATAATGGAAGAAATGCTCATTTAATGCACTACAAAGCAATCTAAAGTGAACAGGCATCTTAACCCTTTGCGGTCCATTTATTAAACGCGCGTCAGGCACGCCAGGAATAATTAATTTTCACACGCGCAGTTAATTTTATACGCGCTGTTTAAAAGTATTTTTTTTCACAGTCAAACGGGTTTAAATGGCCCTGCATATCAACAAAGCACACACTAGGCATCTCCAGCCCCTCCCCAGCCTTTTGTTTGCTATAGCGTTCAGCTGTGTAAGAAATAAATAATAATAATAATAATAGTCGTACATACCGATCGATCATCTCCAGATCACTCGTTTTATCACCAAACTCCTCAATAATGCGATCAAAGTCATTATTTTATTACTATAACATCTGAAAAAAGCTCTGCAAATGTCCATGATAGTCTCAGTGCGCTGACGCACTTAGCCAGCTTGTTTATTATGGACACCCATTATCTGATACCTGATACCATGTATGACTATTCATGAAATACGCCTTTTTTTTTTTTTTTTTTTTTTTTCCGACTTGTCTCGGCTCCTGTCGCTACCACTCGGCAATTGAATGGTTTTCTCGGCTTTTTCCGGAGAAAAAACGACTAAACACCCGTTTATTGCGTTGCTATAATGATGTCGGACCCAGTCCGACAAAGGACCTGTGAGGAATAATTGCAATGTCGGACCCAGTCCGACAATGGACCGCAAAGGGTTAAACATTCTTTTTACATTCTAACTGAAGCTTGTATTTATTACAGCTGGGACATAGAGAAGGTCCAGGATACTACTTTATTGGATTCCATTCAGTTTCAACACACCTGCTGTGTTTTGGTTGGGTAATTCTTGAAGTTGGCTTTGAAGAATGGAAACTTGTCATAGGTGTAATCATACATCCATTCACAGAAATGGTTTCCGATATCAAACCCCCTGAAAAAAATACAAAATGTCAATAGATTATAGCATACATCAATATTATTTCCTTTCGTATTTCTTAAGTTCCCTAATTCATGGAAAGCCGGTATTCCAGCTAAAAGCCCAGACAAGCATGGTAAACACAGAGAAGTATTTTAAAGAACTGAAAGCACCACGGTTAAGCACTGTAAATGTAAGTCTGGTAAACTGCAAAGTACCTTAAGCTGTCATGATTAACAATCTAAAGCACAATAACAAACTTCACACCTTTAAATGTTACGTTTAACCAGCAAAACTCATTTTGACAATCCAGACACCAAAGAATTCAATAAGGTTTGTTTCTGCAAGAGGGCCCGCTTAGTTAAACTTTGGTAAAAAAAAAAGTGTCAGACAAAACTGCAAGGGTCATGATTTTTGAAGTTCCACATTTCTGGAATTTGTTACACTGTACTTTGTAGTATTCTCTTTTATGGTTGTACACATCAGCAAAAGATCAACCCAGTCTACATTCTCACAGCACAGAGCTGCTTAAGCAATAAGGGAGTGGTTTACAATAACATATGGCGATCACATGATCTTTTAAATATGTCCCAGAATCCTTCTCTTATCTGTACACCAATCATCTCTCATTCTTTACTTTGCCCCAGAGAAGCTTGGTTGGGAGTTCTATTTTTACATTGATTGGTGGTACCATAAAATATGTTGCATTATAAAAGGCTTGTCTAAATGAAATACACATTTTTATAACCCCCAAGATATTTTACTCTTTCAGTCAAATAAGCAACTTTATGGAAAAAAGTACAATAGAAAAAATTCAATAAAAAAGTGTTAATACACATATTAGTATGATGCTAGATTACTTTACTGGTCTGCAGTTTTTTCTTTACTTTATTGGTCTGGAGTTATCCATCCGAGACCCGCAGTGTTGAAAGAGTTCATATACATTCAATTCTATACACATTCTTTGAACTTCCATTTTGGTACAACTGCATTACCAGAAATGCAAACATACTTTTTAAAGCAGTTAACTATATATCAATGATGCTGGTGATGCACAATCTATTCAAAGCCACTGGTCTTGAAAGCCCAGTCGGGTTCACAGCAGACAGTCTAATAAATGGAATTTAGGAGACATGAAGGAGAGTGTAGCCGCATATCCACAAAGTGTGTCTAATAAAAACTTCAAGATTAAATAGACTTTGACAGCTAGTCTGAAACAACATATTCAGTTGGGTAAACCTTGCTATAGTACTGTATGGCATTTAGTGGAACTTAAATGTGATATTTGGTTTGATTACTGTATTGAAATGTGAATCCTGAACATTTAAAGAATGGTGTCAATGGCATCGTCTTCATGACAGATGCTTCTGTTATAAATATCTATTTATTTACCTGTAGTTGTAACTGCTGTATTCAAAGTCGATGAACATGAGCTTCTGTTTGTCCAAATTCTCCCTGCCTTGCAATAACAAGACGTTACCTTTAGGGGGAAAAATGCAGAATTAACCTATTGTATAATTATATTCTCCCAGGTCTTTGTTCTCTGTCAAATCTAAATGGAATCTGTTTTTCAGAACCAAAGACAGGTAAAACACTTCAAAATATCCACTGCCAACCCTGCTCATTTACTAATAGATGGGATCCTATTCTAAAGATCCAAATGGGGGTGGATCTTAATACCACCGTCAGAAAAATGATTAACCTAATTTTCTGAAGAACTCATTTCCCTGTATTTTTATTGTATGTAGTAATGTTAATAAGTTGGTCAATAAATGTATCAAACCTTAGAAGATGTAGCCAATTCAAAATCTTTCACTAGTTAAAGCAGATGACGTCAGCATTACAAGCACATGTTTACATTTTAACCCTTTAAGGACCGGGATTGTGTTAACACGATCATACTGAAGTGGGCTTCTAGGACTGCGACCGTGTAAACACGATAAAAAAAAAAAAAGCACTTCGTTTTGATGACATACAGGGCCACCATACTTTGCAGTATAGGCTTGAAACACACAACAATGGATAGGGGTGGGACTGATGTTCACTTCCTGATTTTGTTCATGTGATGTCACTGAGACGGGCATTTAGTGTCTAAAGGGTGGAGACAGCAGCCAGGCAAAGACAAAAGCAGAAACAAAACAAAGAAACCTGTTTAGAGCTAATAAAAAAGGGAAACACTATAAATCTGACATATTTTACTTATTATATTAGAACATTTATGCTGATGTATTTTCATGTGTTTTAATATATATGTTTTTACAACATTTATAAATATCTACAACATTTTACAACATTTATAAATAACTAAATGTATCTGGTACGTTTTTTTTCCTTATTACTGATAACAGTGAAATGCGTATTATATAGTACTATTTTATTTATAAATATTTATTTTGAGAAAATAAATTGAGAGTAGTGTCCATTATTGCTGATAAATACCCTGAGAATAAATGTGTATTATGTCATTGCAATCACTCGGGTGAAACAATGTCTTGTAATTTTCCCAAACATCAATATTTTTCAAAAAAACTTTCAGGAAGTATTGGAAGGTCCCTCAGACCATAGAATAACATGTTTTTATACATGTATCTCTAAGCAGAATACATAATAAAAATTACTTAAAAATAACAAAACCCCGAAATATTGTGTTGAAAAAAAAAAGTGAAAAGTTTGTATGGTTTCTGGAGTACTTTATAATGTTCCCCAGTGTGTTTTGAAAAAGGGACACCATTTGCAAGATGCTACTGTAAAAAATATATTTTTAGTGAATCTTTATAGGAAGAGAGTCAACTACAGACAAAAAGCGCTTGGTTCTGGGGGAACATCCCACTGGAAAATGCTTGGTTCTGAAAGGGTTAAAAGGACCCGAAGTCACCAGTGCCTTTCCTCGTACTAGCTTTCTTTTCAGTGCTCAAATTTGTAATTAAACTATTTAAAATGTTCTTTTAAAGCACCCTTACCTTCCTGGCAGTCATTGTGACAGAAAACCACAGGGGAAGGTGTGGATTCAAGCAAAGTCCTACAGGAAAAAAAAAAAAGGAATGGAAATTAAAAATGACTCAATACACCATAAATAAACAATCAATTCAAATAATTTCTAACATTTATCAGCTGACACAAAGTAAACTAAGGAAACTAACTTGTGATCTGTTTGTTTTGATACAAACTTACATAACATTTCTTTGTAATACGGTATATAAAGATGCATTTCAATAGTAAAATATTATAAATTATAATGCTGTGTAAATTGTTTAAAAGACAACTGGTGACCAATACAAGAATTACATATACAGTATATACTCAATAAAGATTAAAAGTATATTAAGGCTGTTTTTCTCCATTTGCTAATTGTATTGCCTTTCAATAGAGGCCCAGCATTTGCCTGCCAAAGGATTCTATTGTATTGGGTCCAGAGGCAAGCTGCCCAACATATGACTGCCATGAATCATACCATTAATCCCAATTGGCACTCCTATTATTTAAAACTTCTGAAACGTTAATAAAAGCAAAAATGACAAGAGTATTGGCTTACATCAGGTTTTCCATTTCCAGTGGCAAATTGTAGTTTATGAGTCTGGTAAATTTTCTTACATCAGATTCTCTGGTGAAGCTTATTCTCCTGACTTGGTTTAAATACCTGCCATTGATAAGAATACAACAATTTAAATAAAACGATCAAACAAATACCTGGGCAGGTGTGGGGAACCTGCTGTACAAATATAATTCATTCCACCAAGACTTGGCTGAAGCAATGAATAAAGCAGCTCTTTTGCCCAGGCCAAGATATACATTCTGTATATTACAGACATGATGAACCTACTTCTCCATCGTCCCAAACAGCCACTTTGGTTCCTTGTTAAATGGCATCCTCATTCCATGGAATCTGGCCATTTTCTCAGCTATCTCTGCAGACAACTCAGGTAAGCCCAACTCATCAGTGTCTAACCTCCGGCTCTGTAATGAAAAGAATACAAATGATCAGACACACAGCTATATTAGGGGATATATCCACGACTACAGTATTTCCTTTAACCTGTTGTCCAACTCGACAGGTTATTGACAACAGAAAATATAGGACCTTAGTTCTCATCTAATTACCATTAGACCAAGATGTAGGCATAGTAGATTATTGTGGAAGGCTAAGAATATTCATAAACACGCTAGCTTATTTTATAGGAAGGGTTTTGAACTACATCTGCTTTATCTATTATATGTAGTTTGTGTCAAATATTTGTTAAACATACATACAATATGTATATATATAAATTAATAAACTTATATTTCTTCAAAAAATATCAGTGAATCGTTCAAAAGCCAAAGACCATAACCTAAACATGAAAACCCCTGTCCTTACACCACTCCGTCAATAAAAAACACACAAACTTTGACAAAGTATGGCAAAGAATTTTAACTAGGTTTTGAAAATTAACAATCATTAACTAATAAACATAGCGCACTGCCAAACTGTCTGACAATTATTGGTGCTCTAAATTATAGAAATATAAAACAAACAGAGGCAGTGAACCAAGGAGCTGCCAGGCATTTGCTGTAGTCACCACACCCACACCCTCCCCAGCCCCGAACCTCTCTGCTTACACAGTAACCAGTTCAATGGCAGCACCACAACAACTTCCAGTATAACTCAGTCTTCTGACAGGGACTGGGCAGTTACTTACGGGAATGAACTGCTCCAGTCGGCCCTGGGGAAAGATCCCATACAGCTTTGGGCCCAGTGCCCTCTCCGCCAGGATAGCAAACATGACACTCTCAAGAACCATGGCTTCAGCTCCCTGCAAAGAATGAGAACATTGCCAATAAATAACAGACTGCACAACATTACCCCTAAGTTTAACCCCTTCACCCCTGGAATCCTCAGTTCCTAATATCTCCTCCAGTGTGCCATCAATGCTTCAGGAATCATCTGTTTTCAAAACCAAATCAGTACAAAAAATTCTATTACTGGGGGAGGGAAGGAAAAACAGCCCACTTTTTCTTTTTTTACAGTGAAAGCTAACTGTTAATGACAGTTAACAAATGTATCTACAAAAAATATAATGCATTTATTTGGTTAATCATTTCCACATGCTTTATTGGACCAAACTTCAAGTTAAAACTACTGGTTTAAAAAAAAAATGGAGTCTTTGCTTTACATATGCTTATACTGTGTTGGGCATAGAATCTGTCACCAAGGAAACATTTGTTAGAAAGAGGAACACTATGATAGCCCACAAGTTTTATCAGTTTATGGTGGCTGCTCTGTGAACCAAAAACACTGGATGACAGAATAGATTCATTTTTTTGCATCTGATTACACAATAAATGAATGACTAAGTTCTGAGCGGATGACCACAGATCACTTCCTATAGGATAACGCAACACAATAAAACTCATTCATCAACAAATATTACCATGCACAGAGATGGCAAGGAAGCAAACATTCTCCTCTACTTAATTTGCTGAATAAAGAATTCTCAGATAAACAAGTGCTGTCTAATTCTACTTTATGTAGTGGGTATCTGGCTTAACCCCATTTACACCTGTAGGTGTATTTGATTATCTTAAGAAACAGGACCGTTTATAAGGCCACACCTCCTTTGTTAATAGTATATGTTTATACACCCTTTTGACCATTAAAATCAAGGGCTTTTAAAGTATTTTCCATTACTTCACAGGTACTTCCACGGGACTTTCAAAATAAGCCAGCAACTAGCACGATCCACCGCCTAAAGGTCTCAACACACCGGACCTGATACGATTTGACCTGCATAAAATGGTAATTTCGCTGCGACACTACCTTTCACACCAACTTAAAGGTAAACAAATTCTACACACCAGCTATATCCAGTTCCCTGGAAATGGACTGCCAGATGTTCTCCCTCATTACCGTGTCTATGATTTTTGTGTACTTTATTACACAATTCCTATTTTGTTTGCATCACTTAAGTGTCGCCCATCACTGTCAACGTCAACACATAAACAAAACTAAACAATAATAACTTCCAAATGGGGATGGAACTGGGCTTTCAAAAAGAAAAATGTACACAACACAAAGTTTCTCTTGCGAGAAACACATGTTTCTGCTCTGTTTCTGGATAGCTATTGATTGTGCAATTAATGTTTTGTTACATTCTGTTCAGGGCATCCTTGAATATTAGATGTTACATATTGATGGGTTTATCACTTTTTGTACTGTAGTAGAACTAATCCAGAACACATACTAATGGTATCACTGATCTTGGGCTACCGTAAATGGCTAATCTAAAACTGTGAGTGTAGTTCTCCACCCCAACACAATATGCCAAAGCCAAGACAGCCACTAGGACCAAATACAGCCTTAACATGTACAATTACAGATCCCAAAAGATAAAAAATACACATTGTAATTGCACTCATTTTAAAATGGAAAGGCTGCACAATCCCGGATTGTTATGCATTCTCTAGTTTGATTTCTCAATGGGGTCATTTGTATGCTGCTTTACACAATCACCACTGTGTAATTACAGTATACTGCTTCCATTGTACCTCTCCTTCACTTGAAGTACGAGCATTTGAATACAGATCAACAATCTTTCCTGACCGTTCTCGTTATCTTGCCGCTTCTAAGCGTTGCACAAGTCTTTATTTACAAGCTAAAACATTTTAAATCTTTTTTTTTTTTAAATAAAAAAAATAAAACAACTCACCATACACTGGCATGTGTTCATAAAAATGTTGAAAAAAATATAAAGAAAGGAAAATGTGTATTTCACAAACTTAGTTACTGCACTTTTTTATATTTTAATTAAATACAAAATAGACAGGCTGGTAATTACATATCACATTTCTTAATTCATGACAAATACATGATTAAAAAAAAAATCTAAAATAAATGTTAGCAATTATGTTATACCACATTTAAAAAGTAGTTCATATTACATTAGAATTCAATACATTACATCAAATAGTCAAACACTTTGTAGAATATCATGCTATTAAAAAGGTCGTCTGCACTGTAGTGCACAGATAGTGACATCAATTTTTGCCTTCTCTTTAATGCTTAATACAACCAACTTACCTTTAGGTTCTCCACCCGAATTCAGTTCAGTGGGTTTTACCTCAAGCTGGTGGACCCCCCCCCCCCCAATTCAGAAATATCCTTCAGGCAACAAATATGAACAATAACTCCTTGTGTTTCCCGTAACCTTCTCCAGGAGCTAACCCTTGGCTGACCCTCATCATGAGCCATCTGTTTTCTTCACACTTTATTTTGACTGAACCACTTTTCTTATCTGCTTTGCCAGGCTGTCCATATAACCTTGATCCTCGTTTGGTAAGTTCTGCTTCACAATAAGACTCCTAGGAGCTGTACATGGTATTCATGTGAAGATGCAGGGCTGCTTGTTAAATTGTTGTTAAATCTGTCAACAATCTGTATTTGTAAATCAAAAATGGTTCATTACCAGACCCTGTTTATTTACAAGACCTGTACTGATGTTCTCAGACTTAAGACAGAGGGTAGGATACATATATTTGGTATGGAATGGGTTACCTAGCCACACTGTACATGCTGAATCACTAGAATCCTTTAAGATTGCATCATGGGCCAAAGAGTCTCCTCTCGTTCGTAAATTTTCTTATGTTACTGTTTAGTAAGATTTCCCAAAGGTAGCTTTCAGATTTTAAGATGGTTCCTGAAACAATCCCGTTTATCACTAAATCGGGAAATAGGGATAGCATCTCTAAAGTTATTTTCCATTGAGATGTCCGTCACACGCTCTTTTCAGCATGTATTAAAATGGCAATAATCGAAAGGCATTACTGCTATTATCACCGCTTTTATTATTCATGATTCTAGACTGATGTTTGTAATCTGTGTCCACCATCTGAAAACAGCTAAGGGATGAATGTCTTTCTGCCTTCTTTTAGCAGTAGCTATATACAACATGTTGGAGTATCTGCTATGGTGTTATCTAATTTCTTGGCTGCTATAAATCACAGGCTACATTTTCCAGCAGCTTTTGGAACCCCCTCCAATAACTGTGTCTACCACGAGTCAAGTGATTATGCAACACTTACGAGGATAATCATTCCAATCATCTCTTTCCATGAAGAGAATACTGTGGTGCATTCTAGGTAAGATTTGCTAAACTAATCTTATTAGCCTCCTTTCCATGTTGTTGTTTTACATTGCCGTGTTTTACATTTTGGACATTATGAAAGCTGTTAGGGGCTCCTGAAAAAAGTAAATCCTGTGCTCCTTGTTATCTCTGTTTGAGAATTAATGGATTTAGTTATTAACAGTTAGTCCATGTAATGTACTGTGCAAGTACCACTCACCAATTCAGTATTTCACTTATTTATGTGTAATTTAGGTAACAAAATAAAGAGTGAGCAATGTATTGATATGCCTGACCCGGTAGCAAATCCTATTTGTACTTGTGAAATTCCAAAGATTAGTTACAGCCCTTCTAGGTATCCTTCAGGCTTTGTAGAAAGCATGCTGCTTATTGATGAAAACAACATTCTTTCACCTCATTTAAGGACATTAAGCATTCCTTTTATGCAAGCGTTTCCATTCCCAGGTTTAAAATAAATGATTGACAGCCTTTTATAGAGCAAATAGTGCAAAAACCTAACATTTTATGACATTAAGAATAATTATTTTACATACAGAATATATATATATATATATATATATATATATATATAATATATATATATATATATATATATATATATATATATATATATATATATATATATATATATATATATATAAAATTCATAGTGAGGATTCGATCAATGACATAAAAAAAGAAAAAAGAAAAGTACCAGGAAACAGTTTTGAAATATGGAATTTCCCACAAGTTACTATTGTATATATTAAAAAAAAAAAAAAAAAAAAAACAGGCAAAACTCCATAGGATTCCAGACTTTCAAAGGTTATTTTTGGGGGGATGTTTTCTTTATTTTTTTTATTAAATTAGTTAGTAAAAGACAACACTTAGAGTCACTTAGTCATGCTAAAGAACAATAGGGAGTATTTGTATAGATGATCAGTGTAGTTACTTACTTGAAAAGGATTTTCTTTGTTAGCCTGTTTGGATTCCCCTTTATTACAGGACATCTATTAATGAAAGAAAAAGCAAACACTTGCTGTGATTAATGGTTCCTGCCTCATTCCCTCGTCATTTCTTAGATAGGCCTCTTTGTTTTGCAGCAGGGTTGTAATATTTAAAGATGTCTTTCAATTGAAATACCTTGATGACCACAAGGTATTAAAACAGACAAACTCGAAGTACCCACCAAATCCCTATGGTATGACTCCCCTTGCTGTTTTATCAGTAGAGTTTATATAGAAGGTACAGCAGCAAGATTATATATCATGAGATAGGCATAAATAATAACACTGCACTATGATAAATATATTTTATATATACATAATACACAGATTCATCTGCAGTCTCGATATTGTAGTTTATTCTATTGCATAAAATGCATTGGCAAGTCCTGTTTTTTTTTTTAATCCTATAAACCTTGTTTAAAGCACTCAATTATGGCTGTGGATTAAGTGTTCATGAGTGAAGAATGGCACAGGCTATAAACAAGTCCTCTTAAGAGTGACTAATTGTGTGTTGGTTTTGTGAGACACCACCAAACTCATTTCACATGTAAAAAAGGCATAAAATGTTACAGTAGTGAGTTGACCTGCTGTACCACCTAGCCCCCTTATGCCAGTATTTAACTATATTCCGCATTATGATTCAAAAAAGGGTGCACTAAACACCTTAAGAACTGTTTATTGGGGCGACTGCAATAGAATACACAGCAGTGCTCTAAAAGACTTGCTGTATTTTCTTGCTCTCTTGAACTTTTCAATCAATCAAACTTCCAGACATCTCGCATGTGCTCTCCAAAAATTCATTAAACACACTTGAATAGCCTCTCTAGACTGGATGTCTCATTGAAATAACGAAGATGCTGTATTTATTCTTTTAACCAGCCCCAAGTCAGTTGATCCTACTGGTTGATGAATCCTTGTCTTTGCATTTAAACAAGACATGACCATACTACTATTGCATTAGACTTCAGAGCTGATGCGGCAGCTTGTACTTAATACTTTTATCTCATGATGCATGACAAAGATTGTCCCTTTTCATCTACATTGTTTCATTAAAGGTATGCCAAACTTCAGTTTATGAAACAGTAAAACATATGCTAGAGGTATCTGAAAAAAGTATGTTTTAATTTAAGACGGCAAGCTACCTATGTATTTAAAAGAAGATTAAAGATAATGCTGCAACTTCAGAGATCTCATACTGTACCGTGCATCATGTCTGTCACCTGGAAACCAGTGTGCTCTAGGCACGATCGCTTGGGAAAGCCTGCGGTAAAGAACACACGCATGTACAGCCATGGTGGTACAATACCCCCAGAACAATCTCAACTCCACATCAAAGAGTAGTCAAAGTAATAAATGATGACCTCCCCCCCCCATAAGAAACAAGTAAAATGTACTGCCAACATTGGACATCCACTTGTTCCCATTATTGTTAAACCAAAGGACTTTAACATCCAAATTTCACTTGCTTGTCAGCTTACAAAGATGAAGTTAATGGTTGTAAAAGACACTGTTGCATGTCAAAGATATAATTTTCCCCATATACAGTTATGACCAAGTTTTGCATCAGCTAGAATTTTAGGATTGAGAGAAAAACTATATGAACATAATTTAGATATTTTATCTAACATCATGTAATAAAATAAAATAAAAAAAAACTACAAAATTATATCACAAAAGTCTACAGGAAGCCATAACAGTAGTACAGTATTTCATGTTAGATTTCAAAATGTCAAATTTTTTAATTTGTCAGTTTTTCGTTAAGTACTGTATATGGAAAACTAGAAAGTGGTATGTAATTCAGTATGTTAACGAAACATTATTCAACAGGTTTCATTCGACTATGAAGCAAAATGTGTTAATTCTATAGGGTGATGCAAAACCTTTGGCCATAGCTATACAGTAAAATAGGTCATAAAGAAATCTAGTTCCTATACTAAATGTCTATTTCATAATTTATATGGCGGGTTTCACAAACCAACATTACTGCTAATCTTGGGATGTTAATTTATGTAAAGTAGTCCTAGTGCTAATCAGGATCTGTGAAACCAGCTGTTAATGTATAACTGACTTTTGGGTCTATGTTAATGATCTTTTAAGGTAATAATATCTAAAGTATTAAGATCTTTATTTAGCCTATCACGAATATAGCGAAAACAAATACTGTAGTACTTACACTGTAGGTGCCCACAAGCTATGTTATTGCCTTGGACTTTAGTTCTGGATTTGTACATTCTTAAATGGCAATATATGGACATTCTAATTTCTATATAAAACTATTGCCTTTTAAAACTAATAGATGTCAGTTTGCATTAGTAATGCTTCAAGTCTCTTTTTTTCCTTCTCTTATAAAAGCAGTTTGTTTTCTTAGCATTTGAAATAGCTGCTAGTTTTTTGTTTTTATTTATAGGCAAGGTTCTGCTCATTTACAGTAATTACCGCAATGGGTCCAGTATGTTTGAAGGTGAATTACACAAGCAGATGAAATGGGGGAGTAGCTTCAGCCATTCTTATAATGCCAGGTCTTTATTGAAAGATGAAGATAGGTTGCTTAAAGTACAAAGACATGTCAGAACAGTAAGAAATCTATTTTACCCACTGGAACCTGAGAAGTTTCATGTTGAAAGCAAAGCATAATTGCCCTGTTGCTTTTTTACGTGCCACATCCGCAATGAGCCACCACAGTTACACTCAAAACATCTAATAAATTTAAGAATATAAAATATATTTGCTTACGATTGTAAGTCGCCCTGGATAAGGGCGTCTGCTAAGAAAGAAATAATAATAATAATAATAATAATAATAATAATATTAAAACAACATACATTTACATGGCTAACAGTTAGAGTGATTTAAGTAATTTTACCATTTAGGATGTTTCAAAATAGAATTTGTTTTATTTTAAAAAGTAACTGTGTGTCACACACAATATTTCCATACCCTGTCAAACGTGTTACTGTTAGTTATTTCTCTCCATGTTAAATTGAAAACTGTTCCTTTTGTCTTGTGTTATTACTTGCTTATTTAACTCGCAGAGTATTATTATCCAGTGATTTTTATTGTGTAGAAAAACTTGGTCCATCCTAAATAGTACAGTCACTTTAATTTCCCTGGAATACCTAATTAAGATACTGGTGATACAAAAATCTCTCCACAAAATTTAACAGCACATTTAGTTTATTATTCTATAAAACAATACCTTAAAAAAATAGTATTTTAATAAATTTAAAAGACAGGTAGAGCAAACTAATAAAATACAACATTGCAAAAACACTTACCCACACTTAATATTACAATTTCACTTTCCCTAGAAATTTCATAACAGTAGGTGCCTAGTACATTTTTATATGCTTGTTACACCATGGCATTTCGGGGTGAGTGTGTGCGTTTGTGTGTGGCAGTGCAATTCAACAGCTCATATTCTTCCATTCCCCACCCTGTTAACTGACCTGCAGAATGGCACCATACAAGCGAAGCAGCACGTTCCTGGGTTCATCCTCTACACTCTGCAGGGTGTCTGGCAAAGAGCATAGGAAAAGCTTGTTGCTGAGGCCTCCCCTGTGGCAAATAAAATGAATCAAAACTCATTCCAAATAATGATAAAAATATAACAAATAAAAGTCATGCAGACAAACAGATTGGGTATTATACACAAGATATGATGGACATTCCTAGTACACCTACCCCACCCAGAAAGCTTGGTCAAAATGCTGTCCATTGACTCAGACGCTTATTACAATGTTCTTGCAATTTAACAATATCAATGCAAAGATTGCGAATCTATGAATTACAAACGGGAAAATTACATATTACTGTACACGGGTAAGTGGGAGTTGCCTTTTCCTTTCTCCGAAGCAAAATTAACAAGTATACATAATACTGTATATTATTTGTTCATTATTCAAATAATAATAATAATAATAATAATAATAATTGGGGGAGTGACTCATATTATAGCATGTGCAAATGTTTTTAATACAGCAACCTCTTCAGTCCCTGCGGCAGATACGATACAGATATAGCTACGCCACTGCGGTGACCATATGTATACAGCGCAAGAAAGAAGAAAAAAAAAAAAAGATGTAATCTGATCCTGTAAACAGAACTCCAACCTTGGCAGAGCCTAGTACAGTACTACTAACCTTATTATGCTGATCTGGAACGCCTCTTCATTCACAGTTCTCCACGCACCATGGAGAAATTCTCTGCACCAGAGATACGCCTTGCGTTTAGTTTGCAGGTCGGGTTCCTCTGGTCCAACATCTTTGTATTGGGCCTGAGAATCCGGCTGTACGTGGATCTCATTGGCGCTGACGAGCAACCCCAAAGACATTGAAGGAGAGGAGGACACCCCGTTAATAAATTTAGTTTTCATTTTCTCGGTGGTTACAATGTAACAGCTAATAATAATAATAATAATAATAATAATAATAATAAACCGTTCGAGCACGAGCTTTGATCAAATAAAGCAACGGTGACTGGATATAAAGAAAATTGCGCAGAAAAAAAAACGCCTCGTGGTAAATATGACAAAAAATAAATATATATATATTTAGTTGTTAAATGCGTATCAGTCGATAAATATAATTAGGTTTACATTTACGTCGGATAAATTGTCCAATAGACGAAATTTGAAGGAAAGTATAGCTGTGAAAAAATTGCGTTCCCCAAAACAACACACCTCCTCGCATTGGGCGCTGAGACTGAATTAGTCGAATTGTAAACCTGTCTTGTAGTTGTCTGCTGGCAACATTCTTATTGGTGTGTCACTTTTTAACGTCATTCAGGGCAACGCCTCTGCTTCTCTATGATTGGTAGTTTCTGTTATCTTTGGCGTTTACTGTAAATTGAGTAACCCAGGTTAAGAATGCAAGGGACGTGGTATTTGTAATATAAACAGACATTACATAATGTACGATAAAACTTTTAAAAAAGAAGTGACAATTGCATCCATAGTATGTGCGTGTTTATGCATTTTCTTGAAACCAATTATTTTGTATTTGAAATACAGTAAAGTCACCAGAAGCCAGGTGTCATATCACTATTAGTAAAAAAAAAAAAAAAAAAATTGAAACAATACTGTCAATAAAAAAAATTCTATAGTCCATAGAACCTATAATACGTATACATTGTGTAGTGCGCTAAAAATGATATGTAAAACTGGGGGGGTGGGGGCACTGTACTGTTCAAAATCACAATATACAGTACTTTTTTTCTTAGTTACCTTTACCCCCTTGAAATGGTGTTGTAAATGTCACACACAAGTGATTAATCTGCCCCGTTGGAGCAGCGTGATCACATGAGCCTTTGCCAGATACGTGACTTACATTCTATGTAGTGTGTTGTTAATCCTACAACCTCTGATACAGCAGCCCTAATGGAAAGTTAACTAGGTCATCACTCAGTCTTACATGGAATTGTACAGATGAAACCTCAGGCTGGCCACGCACCCACACCCTATGTAGAGTAATGCGATGGCCACACTTTAGTACAATAACCCCTTTAACAGGTTTGACCACTCTAATAAATAAGTACATGTTGCCCAATATTTAAAGAAAAATAAGTAAACATGCCTACCGGTATAGCAATCTCTAGATTTGTAAAGATTTTGTTTTTCTAATGCTGCGTTACATATCAAATAATTGTCATTTATTGGTAAAACCCCACTTACTGCATTTAGGAGGTTACAAATGTTACTTTCAAGCTTTATGACAGCTTCGAACACAAAACACAAAAAAGGGGTAGGCTAGACCATGAAACAAGAGGAAATCATCATGCAACTATTTCTGACAATTGTTGATGCAACTCGTATTAGGCGAGAACTTAAAGGAATTTTCCTCCAGGTGCACAGTTCAAAACAAAAAAAATAAAACAGTATTGATTTCATTAACTTGGGAAAATTGTATGAAAAGATCACCCAGCAACTAGCTGCAGTAACAGTTGTAAAAATAAATAAATAGTTGCTTAAAGTTGTATCGTGGCACTTGGAGCAAATCTTCTTTAATGGGTTTAAAAACAAAAAACAAAGATTATGGGGACACTGCACCTTTAACATTTAGTAACAAAGCCAACTAGTAAGGAAGATAAACTGTATAAATGATAGTTAACAGTGCAATTAGAGTTCATTTACCAAAGTTCATCATGCATTGGGCTTGCACTGCAATCTAAACACCTGAATTGAAACTATGTAAATAAATTGTATTACATATGCACTAAACATTTACATCTCCTTCAAGTATCCAAAATTGTTAAATAAGTACAAGGTGTCACATGATTTACATGGTGGACAACTGCATTGCCCTTACTTTTATTCTGTATACTGCTACCCCTGTATACATAATGCTCTAAAATATCAGCAAACTATTCACAATAGTTTGTTTTTTCTCTGTCCTTTTTATTTTTAAATAAATCAATTGGAATTCCAACCAACATATGGCTACTAACAAAGAACACAAACGGTACATCTGGGACAGAATACAGTGTAAAATGGACAAAACCCAGAGGGGAAACATTCAGCAAAAAGGTTCAAAGCTGCAATCTTCTGCTGGTGTTACGATTTTATATATATATATATATATATATATATATATATATATATATATATATATATATATATCCTGCTGTCATTATGAAACCTTCTATTAAATGTTAAATATCAGGTATAACAGCAACTTAATGCTCCTTGTGTGTTTAAAAAGTTTAGGGTAGCAACATTATTATGTTTTCCAATGTTTTAATTCTAAGTATTACTGGATAGATCAGTTTTAGCCTTTATTCTACAACAGAGCACAGGCTCTTTACAGAATTGCACATAATAAGGCTATTAAAAAGTACAATAAAAATATGCACAGATCAGACTTAGGAAGAGTTATTATACTGTACACTTTCTACAATATCAATGTCGGTAATGAATAAACAATGGAGAAGTGCCATCACTAAAATTTACAGAAAAAGTCTTAATTATTTTTTTATTTTCTTCTTTTTTTTATTTATATTTTTTTAAATCAAGAAACAGTTGATTGGAAAGTTAATTTATGTACATTAAGGTCAGGCTAAGACCTTCAGCTTATGCATTGAGCCTCAATGACTGGTCTTCTCTCCTTCTAGAGGAAATGTCAATGTCTATAGAATCTTTTCCAACAATAAGTCTAAGCCTTTTAGCTGGAGGAAGAGGAATAAAATCATCATCAAATTCCTCATCATAGTAATCTTCCTCCTCTTCATCTTCAGATGAAGATTCATCGTCTGCTTCTTCTGTCCCATCTTCTACACGATCGTACATTTCACCGCTTTCACCTAAAGAAACACTATTCTTCCTCACGTCCTCTGAATGCAGATGGTTCACACCTCTATCATCTTCTTCCCGTTTTAACTGGATTTTAAGTTTTGTCGGATTGCTGCTTGATCCTGTGTTAAAACCATTATTAAGCTTTGCTACATATGAATTGTTTTTATCTTTTTCGTGATCTTTGCTAAATTTGATGCTGATCTTTGAAGAATTCACCAATTCAGTTTCCGGTTCATTCGTTTTACTGCTGCTGCTATCACGGCGTCTGCGCAGTGTAAGTTTAGGAATCCCTGAACTGTTCTCAAGGATCAGCTGTGCGTCGTATCGCGTGATTCTTCGTTTCTTCTTACCTTTTCCAACTGTTCGGCAGCCATCTTTGCTCTTGTCCACAGTGATTAATGTTCCCCCATTGGATGCCCCATTGCATTCCTGATGCCTATCAGGTATATTCAACAGCATTTTCCCACAATCAATGTCATTTGCACATGATGGGCTCATTAACTGATGTACACCTTCCTGAAAGAAAGCATCACTGAATGAGTCTGTCTCTTCTAATTTAATTTTTCTCTCCTGTTTTACTTGCAGACTCCTCCTGCGTAAGCACGCACCGTTTCTCTGGAGGTTATTCTCCAGTTTAGGCAAGGAGTCGTTCAATTTAATTCCCTGCGTCATACATGTATGTTCCTCGAAGTCCATAGGCTCACTTTTTATTACCATGTTATGGTGACTACGACTGTCCAATATATTTGGTTCAAGCTTAAGGTCAGAGGTCGTCTTAGAAGTCATCCTAGTTCTTGTAGACCTCCTTGTACTATAAGTGCAAGATAAAGTCCTGTCATATACAGTAGCACCTTTTATAGAATTGTGTTTGTTTTCTTTTGCAGAATGCCTGGTCAAGCATCCACTTTCCTCCTCCACTCTGACTGGTCCCCCTGTTTCTGTCTCATTTTTTACTGGTAAGTTTTTATAAAGAACAACCTTGGGCTCCTTAAGAACCAAGCTCCCCATGTCAAGATTCCTTGAAGAACTCTTTTGCTCTGGCCTTTGCCTTTGACTTCTTAACCTCAGTTTAGGGAGCAAAGGCTTTGTGGGCTTGTTTTTTAGTCTCTTTGGTGCCCTGGAATTACTAGTATGACTTTGTTTTGAAGATGAGGTAGAAGTTCTTGATAATGACTGCCTTGTCAATGTCCTGCTTTTGCTGAACTTTTTCACACCTGCAGTTTTTTTATTTGAAGCTAAAAAAAAAAAGAGAAAAAAAGCATTTAACTTCAATAAAAGTAAACAAAACAAACCACAAAAACCCCACTATACTGACACTTTTTCTGAATTTTGTTTTACTTGCAAAACTTACATGTGTGTGCATTAGGGTTTTCCTGAGTGTTATCTGCATCAGTGTGGGAGCTGACAGACTGGTTGTCTGAGTTTTTGCTGCTTTCCCTTAACTTCTTTAGCCTGTTCAAGCGTTTGTCTGTTTCTCTCAGTCCATACTTGCTATTGATTATAGGAGTAGGGACTGGCAGTCCAACTTTTGATTTAAAAGCACCTGTGCCACGCCTGTAAAAACATACAATTGATTTTAGCACAGGAAAAAGAAAGAATATGAAAACCTTTATTACAAAACTTTTTTTTTTTTTTTTTTAACAAAGCTCCATTTGTAGTGGCAGATGCAGGAACACTTTGTGCTAATTGAGCCTGGAGGATTTGCAAGTTTAGTTCCACTTTTTTAGACCACATTTGACCTGGGTGATCATGTACAGGTCTTTAAGTAAAATTAAACAAATGCATGCAGTAGATGGACCTGCTGTGTTCAAATTTAGATTCATAATAGATATCATAATTCAGTGAACACAAACAAAACAAATAGATGGATAGAATTGTTGATTATAGCACCTACCTTTCACAAGTGTGGCATTCACAGAATTCATTGTTTTCACCAAAGAAGCCATCCCCATAGTAACAAGAAATTTCTTCACCAGGTTCAATATCTCGTAGAACCTTCACACATGCTGTATCTCGTCCAGTTGAAACAAACTACAAAGGAATTAAAAAATTACCATTACCATTTGACTTCAGTTTATAATGTGTATTTATATTACACAATATTGCTTGCAAAAATCTTTTTACACCAAATAAAACCTTACCTTGCAGTCTGGTCGGCAGTCTGGAAAGACAGAATAATTTGTATTACTCAGTGCACTAGCTATTAAACTTCCAACAGTAAATTTATACTTAACCAAGCTAACCAAGCCATGTAGTTTGTAGAGCTATTTTTTAGTAACTCACTTTAAGCACTTCAGCATACTACTGCACATCTGGATAATAAATCCTTTTATGTTTTTTTTTTTATTTTATGTTGTGGACCATCACTTTTGTTTGCAGACAATCAAGAAAAATGATGGAGGTTCCAATATCTGACACAGGTTTTGCACTGCATTGTGGATAGTAACTCCAATCAAATACATTTCAACAATTATGCTGTCCATTCATACATCTATTTAGCATACCATGGTTGATAAATGCAGCGGGACCAAGCCACAACTGAGCACAGTTCTTCCTTGTGGAATACATGACACTGAAGTCATTTTCTCCATGTCTGAGCAGCATGTTCTCTTCACTCTCCGACAGCTCTGCGATACAGCCAACCAGAAACTCAATCTTGTCATTCCTCTTCCTGTTGACAGAATTTACAAAGAAATTAAAAAAATAAAAGGTGTCAGGATTTTCATGTTTAGGTATATTTTGTATGGATCCAAGTACAGTGTGCCCTTTATAAAGTTAGTCGTGAACCATAATTCCGAGACCATGCTATTTGTGTTCTGCTTTACTACGAGAATGAAAAGTGCTAGTGAAATGGCATTAAGGGGCTAATGGGAGCCACTTCCATACTACCTTGTGACCCGTTTGCAGTATAAAGTGTTGCATTATAAAGGGGGGGCACTGTAGAATGTAATGACCCAGCAATCATAGATTATGGAATAGAGCTTTTTTATGTGCTTATTCTAAATAGGTTAGAATTTATCTCAATGAAAATAAACAAAGGAAGTGTCATTTATTTATCATTTAAGGTAACTAGGGGAAAAACATGGAGTCAAGACAGTAATGTTTTTTTTTTTTTTTTTTTTTACTGTGTTGGCTTTGATACAGATGTTACAACATGTATGTAAATTCATGAATTTCGAAGGTTCTTACCACTCTTTTGTTGCAACAATTTTAGCTCCGTTTTGCTCAGATGAATAACGATTGCAGGGCAAAATTTCAAACCCGCTATTAGAGGCAAACATTCGTAAATAAATGAATACCTGAGCAAAAGAAAACAAAAACATTAAGTGCTTTAACAATGAAACAATAATGAATCAGCTATTAAATACCTTGATGGTTGTTTTCATAGACCCCCGATTAGCACTTATTAGCACTATCCAATACTACAGAGTAAGGTAGTTCACAGTTCCTAATCAGGGTCTGCGAAACCAGTCTGTGTAAATTCAAGAATGCTTACATGTTCTTTGAATAACTTTTCCTGGATCTTAGTCTTATGGAGGAAGTAGTGTCGAGCCCAATCTCCTGCAGTCAGATCTCTGAAAGCTTTCTCCAAGCTATCATGCTTTTTAAAGTATTCTATCACCTCCTTCAGTTCTTCTTGTCTCCCTTTAATAGGTCGGAACCTAGGAACATAACGTTTAAGTGAGTGATGAGAGAAAATGCATTTCTCATACAAAATTATAATAAAGTCTTAACTATTCACAGAAATAAAAATGTAACTAGGGAGTGTAAAATGCAAAACTGTTCCGGGATATTAATAGGGTTAACCCTTTGCAGTCCATTTATTAAGTGCGTGTCAGGCGCGTCAGGTCCAATTTATTTTCACACGCGCAGTTAATTTTAGACGCGCTGTTTAAAAGTATTTTTTTTCCCCCACAGTCAAATGGGTTTAAAAGGCCCTGCATATCAACAAAGCACTCACAAGGCATCTCCAGCCCCGCCACGCCCCACCCTTTCGTTCGCTATAGCTTTCACATATGCTAAGAAATAAATAATAATAATAATAATAATAATAATAATAATAATAATCGTACATACCGATCAATCATCTCCTGATCACCCTGATGCCAGGGGCAAGTATGACTATTCATGAGATACGCCCTTTTTTTTTTTCGGCTTGTCTCGGCTCCTGTCACTCCTACTCGGCCATTGAATGGTTTTCTCAGCAAGAAACCCGTTTTTTGCATTTTTTTGATGATGTCGGACAGGGTCCGACATTGGACCGGATAGGAATAATTGCAATGTCGGACCAGGTCCGACATAGGACCGCAAAGGGTTAAACAGTTAAAACCCATTAGTGACTGAAATTTGATTGCGTCACAAAATAAATCAGTGCCCTCTGAACCTAGTTTTTGAAAGAAGGAACTGAAATGTTCCTTGTAAAACTCAAGACAAGACAAACACACACACACAGGGTCAAAGCTCACCCACAGAAATACAAACCTGGTGTTCATTTTATGGGTCTGGAAACCTAAATAGGGATCAAGAATCAAACTGGTTGCAAGATCATCATTTTCACACAGCTCTTTGGCGGTCATTCCAGAGGAAGGTACGTATCGTCTTTCTGCTTCAAGGCTTACCCCACTAAAACCTTTGGGGCCAAAAAGAAAAACTGATTAATACACATCGTGCCATATATATTATCTGTCTGACCTACAGATGCAGTTCTTTGTTTATTTTGGGACTGTTCTTCCCACCAGCTTTATGCTCAGCTCAATCCTGACCTGAATATCTTTCAAACAGTCCTGGGTCTCTCAAACAGTCTGAAAATTATGCCAAATTGTCTGGTGGTTTAGTTATCCATAGGGACCTAGGTAACACCACAAAACGCATTAATTTAACTTAAAGACACAATCTGGACTTGAACCCATGCCTGGGTAATAAAAGCTAGTTCCCCCTCACTTAATCGTCCCCTATCAGGAATGAAAACTCCACTAGGTGAGTCAGGGCAGCAGCACAACAACCCCACAACCCCGCTGTCTAGCAAGCCCAGCTTCAGGGTCAGTATCACATTTCCCACCCACATACATCTTTCCCTTTAAGTGATTTAAGAAAACCACAAAATTTTTATCCCCCCCCTGCTGGAGACTGGGACTCATTACAATGCAGTATAAATTGTGAAATGGTGTAAGTTGAGTTATCACATTCTAAAATAAAGATAACGCAATAGTTTCTAAAGCATTCTTTATCAGAAAACACACTGTTACATGCACATTTTCCCCAGAAGATGTTTATGTATTTTACATTTACCTTGACTTCTATTAAAGTCAAATGAAGAAAATAAAGTTCTGAAGCAGGTTATAAGACGACTGTACACATGCAAAACCTTTACAATGCTCGCTTACGGTCATGCCACCAAAATCTGACATCTATTAAACAGAAAAGTAAAGCACAGGCTTTTTTTTAGTTTTCAAAGAATATGGATTGTGTGTATTTAGTTTAGTTCTTAAAAAACTAGGAGTCCTGGAGATGTTGGAGTGGAGGTGCGACGGACGACCAATGAGACCTGCCTTACATGGTTCATTACTTTTGCTGGTCAGTATATTGTCTCCAATATTACGACTACAGCAGAACTTCAACAATCAGAATCACAAATTGGAGAGATGATAAAAGATTTTGGGCCATGGGAGATTCCATCGCTGTATATGTTTGGATGAATCCCTAACTGTAAAGTTACAATACCTTTAATATTGATGTACCAAAAAAGTATTGTGCCCCAACTTAGTAAAATTACACAAGCAGGTGAGAAATCAGTAAATGACAATATGAAGTACATAATATCACTTACGTTTACTACATCGTCTGCTGTTTGGGGAGCTTTTGCTGTGTCTTATGTGTGCCCTTGGGGAATGTTGCAGCCTAGATTGATTTTGATTATGTTCACTGGAGAACCTGCTTCCATGTCTCCTGCCATTTACTACCATGTTCTTGGATTCTCCCAACCACTTCATACCAACAATTCGCCTGAGCTAGTAGCATTTAGTCTCCGTCTTAAAGAAGCCCAGTAGAGTGGGATCAATAAACCCAGGTATTGTCCCTGCAAACAAAAAAAGGGAAGAAACAAACAATGATACACAGACAAAGGAGATAGAGATTGGAGAGGAAATGAGTACTAATGCTGCAAGGTTTTGAAAATTCTCTCCTCACTGGCTGTCTGTTTAGACAGGTAAGCTAAAGCTGTACACCTCTGTTTAATACAGCCCAGTAAGTGTTTAAATCTTTTGGGTAACTTTTGAGACAAAAAAAGTAAGCGACATGAAATCAAGACTTTTTAGCCAACTTAGTACAGCAAGACATTTACATAACTTCAAGAGAGACCTACAAGCATATCTTAAATAATTAAGGTCCAGTGGTTAAAGAAAAGGGCTTGTAACCAGGAGGTCCCTGGTTCAAATCCCACCTCAGCCACTGACTCATTGTGTGACCCTGAGCAAGTCACTTAATCTCCTTGTGCTCCGTCTATCGGGTGAGACGTAGTTGCAAGTGACTCTGCAGCTGATGCATAGTTCACACACCCTAGTCTCTGTAAGTCGCCTTGGATAAAGGCGTCTGCTAAATAAACAAATAATAATAATAATAATAATAATAATAATAATAATAATAATAAACAGGGTTTAAAAACATTAGCCTATGCTATTGGTCACCAATAAGTGGGGTTTCCAAAAGAAGGGTTAATAAACACTAAGAAACAGAAAGTGGACATCTTTGTATTTCTAAAATATTGCAATACACACAAACTGAGAACAAAAAAAAAAAAAAATCAGGACACAATTTTAGCTTTAGTCCTTGATATCTTTAGGATGATCCTGACAAAGGTATAACAATCCCAAGTCCTGGTTGTTCAAAATGATGTTCTTGTTACTCTGTACACTTGTCTGAACATTGAGATCATTAACAGTGTCATGTGATTCTCTTAAACAAATCCCCAAAGGGATTGGACTTTATTTATACATAGAATACATTTTTAAAATGTGTGAGGTGTTATCCCATATCTTGCACGTCATGCAGTATATGTAGGGTAAGAAAGCTTACTTTAAATGAACTCTACTGATTATTCTACATTTTAATTTGTTAACTATTTAGCATCTCTGAAAGTATTTCACAGCCCAAATAATCTAGATCAAACAGAGTGGCTTTCAGTAGGAATACTTTGGTCATTCACCTGCTACTGCATGATTAACGGGAGTGCAACAAATTCCATTACTATCTTCTATTTTATCTTAAATAGAAACTTTTTACCTGCACAGAACCCATAGCATGTGTGCCTAACAATTTAATAAATAAACTCTCTGTGTATTTTCCCCAAAATAATAACAAACAACAACCAAAAAGAGGCAGCTACAAGGGAGCCACAAAATACAGTGCACAATTTAGGCTTTTTGACAGGTCTAGAAGTATACAGTGCCAGGTGCACTGGTATTTCTATTTACAGAAATATGCAATGCATATATTGTAAAACAAACTAAAAAAAAAACTTTTTTAAAAAATGTCAGTACCTTTGAATATCTACTTGTATCTTTAACTTAAATTTTATCACATGACAGAACAGTACCAATAGATGGAGCAATAACACATACAGGAGCTACACCTTGTCATTGTGCAAGGTGGGTGATGTACTGCAAAATGGAATGACTAACGTTATCTTGAGCATGACATATGAGAAATGGTGAAGATATCCTCATCTCTCTCTCTCTCTCTCTGCTGGATCATTCAATGACTGTTCAGTTTTTTTTTACAAATGTTAATGAAATGGTACTGTTGCAACACGCACATGTACTGTGTACAATGTGAAAAATGACTGCCGTTTGAGAAGTAGACCATCTTCACTGCATCTAATAAACTACTGCATACAGTACAGAATTCAAAGCATCACCACCACAATGACAGTTGACTAACCTTGGGGTATTTAGTCAACTAATCATAAAAAGGGGGCAATCCATTTCATGCTGTGCGAATAGTTTGAGAGGGTTTACCTGACCCCATGAGGAAAAACAGAGAAATTACAGTTCAACATACAATACGATTGCTGCACATTGTTTTGTTTTTATTGATCAAATGCTGCCACCTTCTGGATTCTGCAGCCATTGTCTAATTTGACCAGACAAGCAACTAGAACAAATAACAAAAGTGCACTTAAAATCCCACATAAAACAAAGTATATGAATTCAAAAGCCGTAGCGCTTGTATCATGAAAATATATAAACACTGGTAGTTTGAACGGGTCGCGGGTTCGGTGGTCGGCGTGGGGAGGGGACTTTAATGGGTGTCTCTTTAAATGTCGCTAAATGTATTATTTATTTACACCTGTCAATAACATTTTTTTAACATATATTTTTGATGAGATAAAATTGTGGATGCAGGTTGAATTTCAATTCAGAAATTAAAGCCGGTATCTGCCATGTTTTAAATGGTATTTCCAACTTAAGGTGTGTTTAAAAAAAAAAAGAAATTCACCACTAAAGTATCAGGCCTTTTATACACATAAACTCATCTCCATGACACACTCAGCTCCATCCACCACCACCACCACCACCCAGCCAAATCTTCACCCGGAAAAAAAGTAGTAAATACGCCACAGAACTATCCGGTCAGATGTATTTTGTAAACATACTCACTTTTACCTGTCTCCTGAGGTGTGGATGGTCCGTCCTAGAGGGCCGGAATAGCCATTAAATCCCGTCTAAAAAAACACCAGAGGAAACAAAAATTTCCAGAAAATTAACATTAAAATTCAAGATGGCGGCCAGCACAGGAAAGGAGAGAAGGGACGCAGCACCGCTCATGCAGACAAGATATAGACCCTGCGAAAACTCGCATGTCTATCAATCGATGAAATCGACATCTGGTTCCAAAATTATTCTCATAAATTCACATTGACACAAAAACATCTAATGGTGGTGAGAACCGCGAGCCGCGTTAATAGCACTATATACTCGTTTAAAATCATGGTCGGAGCTATACATAAAGTAGTGCAGCGAAAACAAAACCCGTTCCCTTTAAACCTTTCGCCCCCAGAAGGCACCGAGTGAATCCGCCAGCACTTCAGGGGGAGAAGTTTGTGGGTTGATAAGATAAATATACATGTCTAACCCAATTACATTGGATACATTTATTTTAAATGTATATTTACATTAAGTCAGTTACTGTACTCTTTGTAGCGCTGTAATTTACAAACAGCCAAATCAGGATCCACCAAAAAAAAAAAACCTACCCAGCATGTTTGCTTATAATATACTAGAAAGAACTAAGAATATCCCGACCCACACCTATTTCACTATTTACGTTATGTATGGTACAGCTTATCCGCCACACTGGTAATGTTAAAAGGCAAGACATTTGGCATACATACATTTTAAAGTATGATCTATTAAAAATCAGCATTATTTAAAATTCGGTTTTAGTTTTGTTCCATGACCCATTTTTAAATTAAAAACAATAACTATGGAGACAAAGCCTAGTCTTCTGCCATCTTTGTAAATGCAAATAATTTTGTTACCAAAAAAAATGTCGTTTATTTAACACTGAATGTTCATTCGATTCCTAAACATGTTTGTACAGTGAAGCGTTGTATAATGAATTAGTGTGTTTGTTAATAAGTTTGTTTGCATTACCCCTTGTAGTTTTTTTAGGGTCAGGCGGATAATGGTTTATATTTTTGTGCAAAAAGAAAACTTACCCACAAAATGCAATAAAGACGCGTTTCGGTAATGGAGGCGTTGTTAGTTTGATCAAACAATGCGTGTGATGTTTGGACAAGATGCGGAAACAAAAAAAGAAAAAAACATTTTATATACCGGTACAGATAGATAAATAAATAAATAAATAAAATGTTGTTTGTTGTTGTTGCTTACCTGAATAAATAAACAATTCGCTGTTCCTCAACTTTTTTCAGTGTTAAGCAGTGTTAAACAATTGCTAATGCATATGATGTCAAATCTTAAATCGTTCGTGCCTTTTTAAAGGGGTTGTATTAAAAATCCTTCTAAATATCGTAACTGGAAAGAAACGATTAATAATTAACACGATCTCCCTTTATTGCCTGTCATCTCATCTGTAACTGAAGGTTTTAGTTTCTTATATATATATATATATATATATATATATATATATATATATATATATATATATATATATATATATATATATATATTACTTTTGCGGTATTATGTGGATCATGAATTTGTCTACTTCCGATATTATTATTATTATTATTATTATTATTATTATTATTATTATTATTATTATTAAAACATAAATAACACTAAGGGATACTGAGACCTATACACAAACCCCTGACATCTGTTTCATGCATAAAATAATGTATATCAAGAAAGAGGCTATCAAAAGTCTATTTTATAAATATCACACTGTATTTTTAACTCAAGTAAAACAGTGCCATGGCTTTTAAATATACGTAGCGTTCCCCCATTTTCTTCTGCAGAAGACCTAATGGTTCTTTGCAAGTATTTTGTGCTTCAGTTTAGAATATGCAGATATTTCATGGTTGTTGCAATTGCTACTTGGTGCCAAATCACAACTTGACCTGAGTTCAGTTTCTCTATAGCTGCAACCAGGCCTTGTGCCCATACTTATCAAGCGATCTTCAGGGGCAAAGTGATCATATACTAAGGGGCAACATAGCACAGGCTTTTAATTTGGATCCAGAAAGTACATTTTACATTATACAATAATACTAATAATATTAATCTTAATTTTATAAAGCGCTTTTCATGACAAGTCATCACAAAGCGCTGTATATAAAAACACAAAATAAAAATAAACAATAAGAAAAATATCAAAACATGAAATCTAAAACAAAGCCAGTTTAAACAAATAAGAGATTTAAAAACACTCAAGGATTCAGAGTCACCTAATTTCTTTGGGAAGGGCACTCCACAGCCTAGGGGCATAGGAACAGAAGGCCCGACCACCCACAGTTCAGAGTCTGGTGGTGGGGACACATAAGAGTCCAACATCAGTGGACCACAAATCATAGCTATACTACTTTTTTGCATCTTGCATTTGAGTTTGTGTTACACCCATTTTGTGTTCTTGTTTGAATGTTTTCCTCCCAAGGACAAATTCAAACTAGCCTGAAACAACTCAAGACTATTCATTTTAAGGTGTCGTGTTCCATACAGCCTGGAAAATGTAAGCTCTATCGGCGACTCCTCTTTGTAAAATGTTATTATTATAAACACCATTAGAAGGCAAGGCCCTTTTTAATATCTGTTTTGCTTGGATATGTCATTTTACTTGCAAAAACCTCAAAAGTAACCTGTCTGTTTGACTGACAGAAGACCGGCATAGTGACAAGCAGATTTCAAGGTGGAGCAGACATTTTGTGTCCCCACAGCTGGTAAACTAGAATGTAATGCATAGTTTCTGAGAAAAATAGAGCCCCCTTGATCTTGAAGTTTTGAGTGTCATACAGTAATAATGTTGTGAACAGACACAAATAAACTACATTTTAATGTAAAACTGAACACAGGTTCACCTGAAAAAACAAATAAAATAATAGCTCCCATTTGCTTTAGTTACTGTGAAATTAATGCTGTATAAGTGTTAAGTTAACCACCCATTTGTGGTGACTTCAAGCTTTCAGCCTTTTTTCATCACAGTATGTCATGTTATACCCAGCAAAAGCAGACATAACAAAATCATTTCCCATCAACCCACTACCTTTATTTGCTGGAGATAACAGCTCTTTGATTACCACTTAGATGAGCGATTACACTGCATTTGGTATTTGGTATATTTGGTTTCAAGACAAAACAACAATTTAGCATTGCTTTGCAGATGCAGGTCTTCTACCAAATAAAAACAGACACCACATGTTCTCTAATTAATAGGAAGGCTGGTGCCAGCACTATACCTGCATTAGTCGATTGTCTTGTTTTATTAAAAGGACTAATGGAGCATTTGAAACCCCATGCTATTTTCCCCTCATGCACAGCAGATTAAATCAACGTATTTAAACATGAACTATCTCATAACTGTACAGCTTTAAAGGTAGCTTCAGACTACATTTTATTATTTTCTTAGTTATTTTATGTTTCTGTCCATTTCAATTACTGAAATACTTATATTTATTTATTGACAAGTCTTTCAACTGAGTTCTAGTTGTCCTATGTAATGTAGGGAAGATCAGCCCAGTGTCTTTATATTCATAAACACTAGCGCCATCTAGTGCACAGCAGTGTATTATTAGTAAAACAAGAATGCTCTTGATCCAAAGTGGCAGATCAGTAGATGGCACTGGCTCTTATTTCTATAAACACACTTTAACTGATCTTGCCTATATTGCACATTAGTAGTTATAAAACAAGGAAACTACAATGTGGCACAATTTTAAGAAAACATCACAATTTGTGGGATAAATCACTGCTATGGGACAAATGCAGCCAGGAAGCAAAAATAATGCAAATTAGAAGTCTCAAAAACCAAATGTTAGAACTAACAAGTAACTATGATGTGATAGGTGTTACAGAAACTTGGCTATCTGAGAGTGATGGAGACAAATATAATATTAGTGGGTATACACTGTATAGGAAAGACAGGCAGGACAGAAGAGGCGGAGAGGTAGCGTTATTTAGTCTTGAAGCCCAGGTGTTAAATCTAGAAGAAAAAAGCTACGCAGAATCAATATGGGTCAGAATAATGGACACAAATGCAAAGGGCATAATAATAGGGGCTATAGACCGCCAAATTCAGACAATGAGCAAAATAATCTGTTATACAATGACATTAGAAATGCGTGCAGCAAAGGAGAAGCCATATTAATGGGGGATTTCAACTTCCCCTGTATAAAATGGGAAAACCCAGTGGGGAGCACGACAGACTAAATTGAAATGGTAGAAATGACAAATGACTGCTTCCTAACGCAATTTGTCAAGCCACCAACTAGAGGGGAGGCATGCCTTGATTTAGTCTGTTCAAATAGCGAAGACAGAATAACTATAACAGAGATCAGAGAACCATTGGCAAACTCAGATCACAACATGGTCTCATTTGAAGTGCTTTTTAAAACCCCAAAAGTAATGACTAAAGCTAAGGTTTACAATTTTAAAAAGGCAAACTATGAGGGAATGAAGCAGAGACTAACAGAAGTAGACTGGAGCAAAATAGAAAACACATCCACAGAAAAAGGATGGCTATTTTTCAAAAATGTAGTACTAGAGGCACAAAACAATTATATCCAAAAAGTAGACAAATCAAAATCTAAAACAAAATGGCCAAAGTGGTTTAATAGATCCATTTTAAAAAAGTATTCTGAGAAAAAAGGCGCTTTACAGAGCGTTTAAAAGGGACCAAGAACAAAGTACACAGAAAGAGTACTTGGAACTGCAAACTCAAATAAAAAAGGAAGAGAAATGAGCATTTCTAAGGGGGCTAAAACCAATTCCAAAAAGGTTTTCCAATATTATAACAGCAAGAGAACAATCAAAGAGGAGGTAAAATGTCTAAGAGATACAAATGGCAAAATCATAGACGAAGAGAAAAAAATAGCAAATATACTAAACGATTACTTTTCACAAGTTTTACAAAGGAGGATATGGACAACATGTCGCACATGTCGACCTGTTCTTATCTAGGTTTAAATAACTTTAGCTTAACAGAGGCAGAAGTGTTAAAGGGACTAGGAGCTCTTAAAATAAACAAATCCCCTGGGCCGGATGAGATCCTACCAATAGTACTCTCTTTACACAGGGGTTGTACCGACGGACTGGAGAATTGCAAATGTAATACCGATCCACAAAAAGGGAGACAAAACCGAACCAGGTAACTACAGACCAATAAGCCTGACTTCTATTATATGTAAACTTATGGAAACTATAATAAGATCCAAAATGGAAAATTACCTACAGTATATGGTAACAGTATTTTTTGAGGATGCAACATCGACAATGGATAATTGCAAAGCATATGACGTGGTTTATTTAGATTTCCAGAAAGCTTTTGACAAAGTCCTGCATAAATGATAATTCTCAAACTGAACGCAGTAGGGATTCAAGGAAATGCATGCACATGGATTAGGGAGTGATTAACATGTAGAAAACAGAAAGTACTGCCTAGAGGAGAAACCTCAAAATGGAGCGAGGTAACCAGTGGTGTACCACAGGGATCAGTATTAGGTCCTCTGCTATTCCTAATCTACATTCATGATTTAGATTCTGGTATAGTAAGCAAACTTGTTAAATTTGCAGACGACACAAAAATAGGAGGAGTGGCAAACACTGATGCAGCAGCATAGGTCATCCAAAATGATCTAGACAGCATTTAGAACTGGGCAAACACATGGCAAATGACATTTAATAGAGAAAAGTCTAAGGTACTGCATGCAGGCAATAAAAATGTGCATTATAAATACCATATAGGAGATACTGAAATTGAAGAAGGAATCTATGAAAAAGACCTAGGAGTTTATGTTGACTCAGAAATGTCTTCATCTAGGCAATGTGGGGAAGCTATAAAAAAAGGCCAACAAAATGCTTGGATATATAGTGAAAAGTGTTGAATTTAAACTAAGGGAAGTAATGTTAAAACTTTACAATGCATTAGTAAAACCTCATCTAGAATATTGTGTTCAGTTCTGGTCACCTCGCTACAAAATGGATATTCCTGCTCTAGAAATAGTGCAAAGAAGAGCAACCAGAATTATTCTGGGTTTAAAAGGCATGTCATATGCAGACAGGCTGAAATAACTGAATCTATTCAGTCTTGAACAAAGAAGACTATGCGGCGATCTGATTCAAGCATTCAAAATTCCAAAAAGGTAATGGCAATGTCGACCCAAGGGACTTTTTCTGCCTGAAAAAATGCACCCCCCCCCCATATATATATATATATATATATATATATATATATATATATATATATATATATATATATATATATATATAGCAATGGCAATAGGAAGCACTCAAAATGATTATGAACATCATAAAACGGTAATGGGATAGTCACACAATGACTTACTCTTTAACAGAGCAGTGCTTGCTTTTTTCTTGTGCCAATTTGTGGTTAGTGTGATTAGTAAATTACAGAGCAAGCGGACCACCCCACTGTAATAACACTACAAGGATTTAGAGCTGTCATCCAAATCACCATTCAATCCAAATTTAAATGATTTGTTATTTAAACACTCTTTTTCTGGCATGTGAGAATTGCACTGGGATATATAGGATACAATGTATGGCCAGTAAGTGAACATTTTCAACATTTCCGGCTGCATTTGAAACTTCAGTATGAATATCACTTTGCAGATGTCAGATTTGATATAACAAAAACACTGAGAAAAACAAAGAAATACTTTTGCTTCCCTGAGCTTTTGTAGGTAGCCAAATACAAAATACCATTGTACCATCCAAAAATGCTTGTAACCTATAGTTTGCTTTAGTATACTGCAGTACACACAACATATATCAGGAAACTAGTGTTTTTGGATGGTACTGCATTCTTTTATATGGTTGGCAGCTGGTGTATGCTTGTTTAGGACAGAGAGTTGCAATTTAAACCACCTATAGGGAATGTAAACAAACAGGAAGGCCAGTAAGGTCTGGTTTCTGATGAAGTAAAAGGGTAAACTATGGTATGAAATAGTAGAACAAAATCCCCACAATATAATATTTTAGTATGAATAAAACATGATTGTGGGACAATTTAAGTTACTTCAGTAAAAGTTAGATTCACTAACACAATACACTCATTTACAAACTTTGTGTTGATGTATGAAGTCAAATATTTGCATATATTTGATTCTGATTCAAAGGAAATATTTGCACTGGGGACGAGAAACCACAGGCAACTGTATTATTAGAAATCAACAATGCCATACTTCCCACAGTGCTTTGCTGTGATGCCTTCTCTCCTTCAATGGAAAGACTGCTTTACAATTCTTCCCTTTTCTTTACTGCAGTTGCCTCTGCTTTAGCATGCTTTCACTTTTCACTTTTCCTTGTTGCAGATGTAAAAACCTCTTGTTGGTTATTGTTGGTATTTCTCTACAAGAAAGAAAATAAATGATAGATTGTTCTGTCTGACATTGATTCCTGTTACTGTTCTCCGAGCTTAGCAATATCTCTACCGAAGTACAAGCTGAAGCGAATGTAATCCAGTGGGCAGTGCGTATCTAGCAGATGCTTTTGTGCATGACTGTTTGGTATTTCAGTGTGTATATTTTGCACATCTATTTATTGGACCTACTGTATAGTTTAGGGGTTCATTTGTAAACAAAAAGGTACCAGATCTTATAATTAAGAAGAGGGATCACATTTTTGTCTACACACCTAATGTACTGACCTTGATTTACAGTATCTCCCATGTATGCTTCAGGTGCTCATCAGCTTGTGGATCAGGGTTTCGTGCCTTATTGGTGTTGGTTTGGAAACTATTTAATTCTCACCTGTCAGACAAAAAGGTACCGGATCTGGGATGAACTACAAATGAACCCCTGGTTTAGAACAAAGACAACTCCTCATTGACATGCTTGTATAAATGTATCACTATTTTTCTGTATGTTAAAGGTTGGGTGGTACTTCATCTTGATCATATTCACTTACTGTATTTAGTGCAGTTGATGGAATATTTGGTCCTGCGTTCTAGCAATTCTGAATTAGCTCTAAGCCTCCAAACTGAACCCAATGCTATGCTTATTAGATGTCTTATGCAACATCGTAGAAATAATGCATCTTAGCTCTAGTGAGATGGCATCTTACAGGGCTTTTCATGGTGAAGAGATGCACTTGTGGCATCCCCTTTGGTGCCCTGGTGCTACACACCAAATTGCACTGTCCTGCTGCACATGCTTTAGATATTACCCTGTACTGTGAACAGCAGTGTAGTTTGAAATAACCAACAAGCTCTACTATAGGCTGTGAATATAAAAGGATGAAAATAATGTCATATTAATTTAGTACAAAAGCACTGGCCTCACATTCTACCGAGGTCAAACTTAGGTTTCAAGCTACAGCTGGCAGTATTTATATGACTGCTTGGTATTTACTATTCATCCTCCAAATCTATGTTACATGGCAAACCAATAGAGAAAATTAACAAGTCTTTCGTACTTTACCAGAATTTTTACATGAGCATCAGCATTGACGATGCAAAAAAACAACCAAGGATACAACCTCAGTGTCCTGATAGCTAGTTATGGCCATGCTCACAGGAATTTCAAGTTCCACAGTTTAGGGGCTGGATTATGACAACAAAACACAGTTTACCAAGCCAAAATAAAAAGTTTAAACAAAAACAAGTCGTGCGTACAAAATGAAACAGAAAATCCCTCACCCAAGTTGGTCAATATCACGGTGAGGTTTTACATAAAAAATACCTTAATTAGCGGTTCACTCCTTAGCAATAAAATTAGGTTAGGCAAGGTACGTCATCAGAAAAAAAATTATACTGTATTGTGCTATTGTAATGGACACATTCATTATTTTATTACGTTTTGCCCCTCTAAAATACAAATAAAAAGCCTGTATACAGTACAACATACGTTGCAAAAATATACTACGGTAAAAAGTCACCCCGATTACTATTGGTGCATTGTGCATCTTTTTTTTTCTCCAGCTATGTATTTCGCTCTCCAGAGCCTGCCACACTCTGACACAAGGCATGGGCTGTGCGAGCGCTTCTTCCTTGCATCAGTTCCGCTTCTCTATAAACTTTGCCCTTTGGTTCCTATTAAAAAATGCTAAGCTCCCTGCGTGTAAGCATGTGGTGACGTTTCAGACAGGATCAAACTGTTCCTTAAGTAAGAGAAGAAAACCAATTCTACTGCTTGGGCCGCATCGGAAAAATCGTGAATATCACCACTTTCTGAGCATTTCTGGGATTTGGTGTAACTCACAAGCTGGGATGCCGTATGGCACGTGACAATTCCTTGGTATTTGCTAAAAAAATACTAATAAAAAAGACAACAAAACGCCTGAGCTGCAGGTTTATGAAAAGTGCAATGGTAAGTAACATCATAACAATGTATCAATTGAAATTCAAGAAATGCAATTTTATTCTTGTTTTAAATTGACCTTTTGTCTTTGATTACATAAAACAGAATTGTGTTTTTTGCATTATTGAAAATAATCATACGATCTGTTTAGGAACAAACAAAATCGAAAGCAAATGTAGCCACAAAGTAGCATGAATCTGATACAAAAGTTTCAGTGCTTGTGGTTGACCAGCCGTCAACTATGAACTGTAATTTGAAACAACGTGCACAGAAATGATTATATCGAAACTTAAAATAAATTAAAATGTGTGGGTGTAGTCACGTCTATAAACATCAGATCACATTACAGTAGTACCACATAGGGCCATCTTTTAAGCCCTTCTGGAAATGTTAGTATAGGTGGGTCCCATATGCATTTTATCAGTAGGGAGAAAAAGCCAATGCTTTTTTTTTTAAATGTGTGTTTTGTTTCCTGGGGTATGTTATTTATATATACGCTCATTTTGCAATGCCACATTTCTTATGTTTAGATCTAGACACTTGAACATTATATGTGGGGGACCCCCCCGTTTTTAATTTATTTCATAGATTAAGAGAAATAGGTAATCCATTTCCAATAGCTACAATGTTTGGGTTTATGAATGAACAGGGGCACAAGTTAGCCCAAATTCTGGTCTGGTGTAACTTATTTAATACATTTTTTTTCTCATGTTTTGGTCTGATGTTGTTTCTGATAACCCGAGCAAACAAGAATTAGAAGCTATATAATGGGAAGCTGTTGTTGGAAATTTGTAATGGGGAAAAGAAAAAAAAAGTTAACACCTGTGTGTGTTCGTGTGTGTGTGTGTGTGTAGTTGGGGGTGGAGGCTGTAGATCACAATCTCTATTTAAAACTTCTCAGATCTTGGGTTGGTACATTTAGAAAATAAAGTATGCCCCTTCAAATCAGACACAGAGATAAAGTTCCCAATATTACCCTTGTATCAGGTTACACAACATTGTCACTATGCAGGTAAAATCAAGAAAATAGGTAACACACATGAAATGAAAAATACAACTTGCAACTTGGGCCATCCTTAAATTCTGAATCCCAATGACAGTAAAATGAATGTTGTTGGTTTTATGTAATGAAATACTTTAAATACTTAATTTGTTTTTGGGAACACTAGGTATGGCTGGACAGACTCAATTCATTAATAATCCAAATGCAGAACTTGTGTTTTCCTCTTGCAGTATGTAATTTCTATATGATTTTCATTATCTGTGAGGTAAAGGCTCACAGCTCTCAGCTATTTTAAGTCCCTATGGAATCCTTTGTGCTGTACCTTTGCTGCATAACCATCATTGTCATACTTGCTATATAAAATATGTGTTGCTTAGCATTCAGAAGGTATGATGATAAAAGTAAATATGAATACTGTGAGCAATACAACAAACTAAAGCAGAAGCAACACAAATACACTTTTCAGTAACAGTGGCTTGAAACCTGTTCCAGGAGACCAGGAGACCTAGGTTGAGACAACTTTGCTGTACGAAACTGCAAGTCTCCCCTGGTGTGCAGTGGCTTGAAACCTAGCCTCCTGAAACCAAGTTCCAAGCCACAAAATGGCTTAGTGCTCCCTCGGCTTTAGTGTCTGCTGATAGGCACCAGCACTTGCCACCAAGGCTTCTGATGTGCACTGATTAACTTATTTTAGTATGACAGTTGGACGCAGACTTGGCACTATGTAATGTGCAGTACGTTACCTCCACTGGCACTGATGTTCAGAAAAGTATCAGGGAGGGTTCCTGTGTACAGTATGTAATAGAAATGTTACAGAAAATAGAATTGGCTATACATAATGTACTGGCATTTTGTACTCCTATAACCTTGCTCGCATAACCTTGTATGCTTTGCCTAAGATAAAGTTTGTTACAAGGAACTGCAAGATGCCTACAGTGCAGCTGCGGCTGTGAGATAAAAGGATGAGCCAGAAGTGTCTTTTTGCACGTATACCCAAACCACCCATCCTTTTTATCTGCTTACTTAGTTTTATGCCACGTATGCATAGTTTTCTCTTATATGCTAATACCTGAGTCATCATTGGCTAACCCTCTGCCTTGCTGACAGTTTTAAGGTATATAAGAAACTGATCTAACTCTGTATTCTGAAAACACTGCTCGATAATTGTCTAGCACCCTGTGTGTTGAGAGTGTTTTCAGTTTGCAAACTTAAGAAATAAAGGCCTGTGTGTTTGGAACTCGCAGTCTCTCTTCCTTTTATTAGAATTTCCACGACAAGCAGCATATACTGTTTCTTCTCTGCTAGAGTCTGCGCTACTGTAAAGGAAAGCTAACAGTGAAAAAACTTTAATGTTGAGTGTATATGCTCAGCAATATCTCAACACCTCCCTCAGCCATTCTACCCTGTTGTTAATCCAAGAGTAAACATCTCAGGTAACATCAACGTTGATGCAGTTCCGGTTAGCATAAAAGACCAGCATTAAATCACTTTGCTATGATTTCCATTACACGAGAGTAGATGTTAAAACTTCATGCTGATTTGAACTCGGCTCTCGCCAAGATAAGCACCAACTAAGACGTAGCTTTACAGTAAACTAATGTGATCCATATGCGTCTCCATCCATTTACGTTTCCTTCCATATGATGATGTAGATATCCTTCTGTCTGGTGTTAATGGCTGAAGTGTAATGCTGGCTCCAGGGATCAGCTTATTTTGCCTCCCTGGCGCATCAGCACACACAACGGCTGCGATGCTGGCTCCGGGGATCAACCAAAGTGCGGCCTCCCCAGCGCATCAGCATGACAACCGTCTGGATTGAGCTAAGTAGGGTACATCTCTGGGGTTTTCAAGTGGGCACCTTCCATCCTCAGTGTTTCGTCGACTAGCCCACGACACCTCAAGAGGGCTCGACGGTGATTCTGGCGTCCCAGCATCACCCCCCTCCGTCCCCCACTCAACTCAGCCCAGCTTACTTACCTGTCCCCAGCCAGAATCTTTCCGTCTCACCCACAGCCAGTTGCTGCTCCTCTCTGCTGCTTCAGATAAGTTCTTCACTGTGCGACGCAGCTCTTGGCCACTGAATCCGACGTCTCTGAGAAACCGGGTTGTAGAGTGTGCCACAAATCCTCGACAACCCACTTCCACTGGGTAAACCCGAACTCTCCATCCTCGCTGTTCCGCTTCAGTGGCTAGTTGAGCATACCGCAGTTTCTTCCTCTCATACGCCTCATCTACAGCATCCTCCCATGGCACTGTTAACTCTACCAGGTGAACAAGGGGTGCTGATCCAGACCACAAGACAATATCTGGTCGAAGGTTAGTGGTGGCAATCTCAGGTGGAAAAATAAGCCTTTGACCAACATCTGCCAGCATATTCCAGTCTCTAGCAGCTTCCAGTTGTCCTGGGCGAGGATTGGTTTTAACACCTTTTCTTGGTGGTTGCTCTCCTGGGCGGAGGAATGTTGTCTTTTGTGTGTAATGTTTTGATGGAACAGGTGGCAACTTATTGGTCATGTTACGCTTGTCTTCCAATGCTAAGGCCAAACATCGCAGCACCTGGTCATGGCGCCAAGTAAACCGTCCTTGGCTAAGAGCCACCTTACATCCTGTCAAAATGTGCCTTAATGTTGCAGGTGATGAACACAAAGGACATGAGGGATCCTCTCCTACCCAGAGGTTTAGGTTCTGTGGTGATGGGAGAACATCATATGTTGACCTGATGAGGAAACTGATCCTGCTCTGTTCCATTGACCATAGGTCTTGCCAGCCAATCTTGCGTTGTTCCACACTCTCCCATCTCATCCATTCTCCCTGTTTGGCCTGGGAAATGGCCTTTATACACCTCATCCTCTCCTCCTGCTTTTGCACCTCGTTGACTACCAGCTTCCTTCTTTGAGCTGGGGCCGCCTTGTGCCATGTAGGAGGAGTTGAACTGAAACCAAGACCCCCTCTTCCATGCTGAACTTGCCCCATGATATCACCAATTCGAAGGGCAGCCTTTGCATCTTCCACAGCTTTCTTTGCCGCCCACTTTCTTCCAGTTTTCAACACAGGTGCTGCCTCCCTTACGCATTTATCGCGTGACTCTACTAATGTCATTTCCAGTCTGACCTTTGCGCACTTAAACTCCTCGGTTAGAGCAGAGACTGGTAGCTGCAGTATTCCTTTACCATAAAGTCCCACTCTGCTGAGGCAGCGTGGAACTCCCAACCATTTCCTGATGTATGAACTGATTAAAGCTTCCAGCTTCTCTACTGTTGTCAAAGAAACCTCGTACACAGTCAGTGGCCACAGCAACCTCGGCAGTAGACCAAACTGAAAGCACCAGAGTTTTAGTTTACCTGGTAGTGCGCAGCTGTCTATGCTCTTCAACCCTTCCACTGCTTGTTGTCTAACTTCTCCCACACGAACTGTGTCCTTTAGATCCCCGTCGTACCATCTCCCAAGACTCTTCACTGGCTTCTCAGACACTGTTGGTATTGCCTCACCATTAATGAAGAATGTTTTATCTACTACTTTGCCTTTAATTATAGAGATGCTCCTTGATTTAGTGGGCTTGAATTGCATTCGTGCCCATTCAATGTTATTGGTTAATTTGCCCAATAATCGATTAGTGCAGGCTACTGTTGTAGTCATGGTTGTCATGTCATCCATGTATGCTCGAATTGGTGGTAGTCGCATTCCAGAAGCCAAGCGCTCTCCTCCTACTACCCATTTTGATGCCCTAATGATTACTTCCATTGCCATGGTAAAAGCCAGTGGAGAAATGGTGCATCCTGCCATTATTCCAACCTCCAGGCATTGCCATGTAGTGCTGAATTCTGAAGTTGAAAAACTGAATTGCAAATCTCCAAAATAGGCTTTCACTAAATTTGTTATTGTCATCGGTACACTGAAAAAATCAAATGCTGCCCAAAGTAGTTCATGTGGCACTGAACCATATGCATTAGCCAAATCCAGGAATGTCACATGGAGCTCCTTCCTCTCCTTTTTAGCTGATTGAATTTGTTGCCAGATCACATTGATGTGTTCTAAGCAACCTGGGAAACCTGGAATGCCCGCTTTTTGTATTGAAGTGTCAATGAAGCAGTTCTTTAATAGGTAAGCTGACAATCTCTGAGCAATAATGCTGAAGAAAATCTTGCCTTCTACGTTTAATAGGGAAATGGGACGAAACTGACTGATGCTTGTAGAATCTTTTTCTTTAGGTATAAAGACTCCACCTGCTCGGCGCCATGCTCTTGGTACAACCTGTTTTCCCCATGCCACTTTCATCAATTTCCACAGAATTCGTAGAACTCCTGAAGCACTCTTGTACACTCTGTACGGAACTCCATTAGGCCCTGGAGATGATGAAGCCCTTGCTTTTTTCACAGCTTGCTCTATTTCTTTCCACTTAGGTGCACAGTCCTCCATTTGGTATTCTGGTGGATTGATAGGTGGGATGTCTGACGGAATTGACATAGGCTCCTGCCTTTTTGAATCTGTATGTGTTTCCTCCAAATATCTCTCCAGCTCAACCTTAGATGCTTTTAGTGTGCCATTCTTCTCACTGGTGAATAACTTCTTTACAAATTTGAATGGGTCTTTATAAAAGTTAGCTCTCGCACGCTCCTTCTTTTTGTAGCGTTTCCGTAGGCGCTCAGCTCTGCGCAATGTTGCAAGCTTATCTTTTATGACCCTTTATAAATGAACTTGACTTCACAGTATGCTGTGTAATTTTATAGATGCCAAGTGGCAACTCTACATGCCCAATTTCACAGTTTTGTGACCTTTTCTTTCTCCATTATAACCTCATCTAAAACCTGACTGATTAGTAGATGACGTAATGAATGTTGAGGCAGTCCTTCCTTCCGAACTAAAGTTATAAACATTTATGTAGAACAGATCGCATATGTATCCTTAATGCTATTGTAACAGGGCTTAGGCTGGCCGCAAACCAGCGACCTCGCACACTGCAAGTGAGCGTCTAAACCACAATGCAAAAGAGCCAGGCTCGTTTGCATGTGTGGTTTAGGAGCTTTGAACCTCATCTCATCTCACCGGCAGGGGAGTGGACAGAATCCACAATGGCAGTGTATCACTCATCGTGCAGGCCTGAATAAAATACAGCACCTTGGGATGAGTCCTGGTTTCCTGCTGTTTGCTTGCTGACTAGGTTTCTCTGTGAAATGCTGACTGAGATCACACAGTAAATGTGAAGGGAAGGGTCCTTTATTTCCCCCCAGAATTTTCACTGCTTTATTATATGGCGTGTCAGGTCAGCTACTGACACTTTATTTGTTATGGCAGACAGGCAGCCCTGGTGCTTTGAAAATCAAATGTACTGCAATGTTTGCGTGAAAATCTAATGTCCTGCAAACAAGTCAGTTATATGGTTCACTTTCCTTGTTTCAGAATCGTATCATTTATAGGGGGATGAAACCAGATTGAAAAGAACAGATTTTTAGTGCTATGCGAAAGCAAGTGCCACTTGTTTTCATTTTTCTAGGTTAAACTTTGGACAGAAACAGGAATTCACAGAGTATTGAAAGATTTAACCTAAAACCCAAATATCACTTGATTACATAATGTCAGGGGGCCAGTCCCTCCCATCCTTTCACCCCATGGTTTCATTACGGTGTATATTGTTTCCCAGCATAGCAGTGAACTGCTAGAGTGTAGCAATATGTGTAACAATATCATAATGAACTTTCAGGCTTATATTATACACATGTTAGGTTCAATATATGGACTCTTTTTACAGGGTGTTGTATACAGTACTACCTAAACAAATTTTAGCAATGAGTGTTCAATATTCTTCTCCAACAGCTTTTAATAAATGACCATTAAAAAAATCTAATGTACATTTAGCATAATGTGAGCATTTTTTGTATAGGAAAATCTGATATAAAAGAAATTATAGCTATATATATATATATATATATATATATATATATATATATATATATACTGATTTACTGATGGTTATTTTATTAGCACCATGTACTTTACAGCCTGACTTGAAATCCACCACCGTGCAGCTTCACAGTGTTTTTACCATAGTTTGCTTCCCAATTTCAATTATCCTGCTAATTTCTCTAACCACAGCTACTCCCCACAAGAGTTCAGAAGAATTAAAGCCAATTGATTCTTTACACCAATTTGGCCTCTACACCCAGCCAGTGTCAGCAAACTACCACCCTCTGTTTACCTCCCTAACCTGTGGGAGAGTTAGGGCAAATTCGCTCCCTGTTGGATCCCCAGCCAAAATCAACAACTGGGCGCAGCCAGGAGTCGAAACTGCACTCCCTGAATGCACGATTCCCCTGCACACCATGCAGTTGAGCCACTGCCAGGATCCTGATTGTGATGCCATGGAAACGCTGCCAGTCCTTACCTTGTATAGGGGCAACACCTCTACTTGGTACATTGCCATTAGGGACACATTTTTTCACCTTTCTTATCTTCCCAGAAAGTCTTGCGCCACTGTTTCTCTTAGTCAAATGGTTTTTCAACTTGGACTAAAACTACATCGCACAGCAGGGATGCAGTTAAGATCTCATGTAGCCATGTTTCCCCTGCCTATGGTTTTGATTTGCATAGCTGTGAAGTGTCGCCCGGTTCCTGTCATGGCCCAGGTCTATTATTGAAATGTATTTCTCTGGTGTCTTTCACATCATGTCGCACTGTAGGTAGGATCGACAATTTCAGTTTCTAAACTATACTACACCTCGGAGTTGTTTGGATGACGTTCTTTCCTTTTGCATATTTACGCATATGAAACCCATTATACAAAGTGGTTTTGGCCAAGTTCTGTATGCACACTGGTTAGAGAATAAATAACTCACTTTGGGTCTGATAGTAGATGCTCAGATGGGCAAGTGCCTTTGTATCCAAGACTGCACACATGTATAAGGTTTCAAAAGTTGTAACACTAAAGGTCATTCTGGAGAGCAGATAGAAGGTGATCATTGGCTTCCCGTGGTGGCCCTACACCTTGCTAACAATGTTGTGACCAGTATGTCCAAATCAGTACAGAATCAGTAACCCTGACAAGATAAATACAAATACCACAACATTTTTCCATATGTTTAAAAGCATTTCCGAGAGTTTAAGGGTAGTTTCCTTAAGTATTGTCTTTCTACCAGCTGAGTCGTCGTGTATGTCTGTCAATTATGAAACCTAAATTATATCAGAAATTCTTTATAAAAAAAATGATACATACTCAATGAAAAACACAAATTCCTATAATTTTGTTGATAAAAAGTTGACTCAACAGTGATACACGATACTGAACAAGAAGGACTCCAAGCTGTAGAATGGAGCTTGACTGATCCATGAAGCAAAGCAGAGGATTAGAGGTGACATACCGGGTCCAAATCTCAAGTTATTAAACCATCGCTTGATCTGCAGTGTCAGAGCGAAGGAATGTAGCAAGATTTGCATGCTGAAGATCCAGCCTGCAGTAACTTCACATTGGGCAGCTGTTTGGGCCAGGGTCTTGTTTACTTTGTTCAATGCGTACATCATGAACTCACTTGGCTGTAATGAATCCCTTTTCAGCACTGTTGAGTAAGATAGGCTGGCGGTATGTAAAACCCTGCTTGCAGGGCTCATTGCTGTAACTTGAAGCCTCTTAGTAGTAAATAAGCAGCCTTTGATCTTGATAACCACAGAGGGGCAGATGGGACCTAGAATTTTAATCTAATCCAACTATTTGTCTGGCATATTCTCAAGCAGTATTGGATTCCATTTGGTATGTAGGTCTCAAATGTGCAGTTTTGCAAAAGGCACATGTTAATGATATCTGATGCTATTGCTAAGTTAAGAAATCTACTTGTTGCAAGCTTTACTTATTTGCTTTCTGTAACAAACCAGCTGCTTCCCCTAATGACTGACACACTTTACAGCCAATGACAGCCAGGTACTGCAGGGGTAAAAAATGCCCTGGGACGTGTAACTGACTACCTGAAGGTTGTTAGCTATAACAGTATTACAGTATCTGTGCATTTGCAAAATGTTATCAAGGCCTGTGTGTATCACTTTGTTACAGCTGAAAAATATCCCAGAAGTTGTGAAGGCCTTACTTTTTCCTTTTTTTAGTGAATTAACAACAGACAAAGGATGCCATGCAGTGGTTAAAACAAAATATTGTGTGTATTTCAGGTAAAAGCAGTACTTGAATAGATTCATTTAAAAAAAATAATCAAGTCTCGTTAAAACGAATTCGGATTAGAAACATTTCCTGATAACTACGAATTTTCTACATGGATCCGGGCAAATTTAGCAGTCACTTATTGTAAATTCTGGATAACAGGGGCATGTTTTTTTGCCATGAAATAATAAAGTAAAATTGTTTGGATATTTGTTTCAGCACTTTTAATTTAATGGGGGTGCCCTTTTTTAATTTGGGACTTTTTATAAACTGCACCTTAATACAAATGTAATCCTAGTGTTATTTGTTGGGCATAACCATTAATGTGGGTGTTAATTGGTTAATTAATGTTGTTTATAAAATACATGTATTTCAGTTTATTTGGCTTTTGCAGATGAATGATTTTCAGAAAAGCCCCTACACTCCCAAGAATTCTGTCTGCGTGTAAAAAAACAAAAAAAAAACAAAAGCCATCTGTTTTCAATGGCTTTGAAACAGAAGTGGCACCTTTTTGATTTTGGGTCTTTTATGAGTCATCATTCTTCAGAAAATTGACCAAAAAATTCTCTGCTGTGATGACTGGATTTTGTTTGTTATGCTATGCAGTGTGCTAATAATTACGGAGTTTATTTTGTGGTGGCTCCTCACACATTTGGTTTGAAGAGGTTTTGATTTCTGAGATTGTCTGTCGAAACGGCTTTCTTTATTGTTGACGGCACCACGCCAGCTTGGTTGAAACAAGTTTGTATCAAAACTGAAAATTGCCATCAAATGTTACCACATTGCTGGTGGGATTACACGTTTGCACATAGATGTTTTTCCCCCTGTCATCAGTCAGGATGTTTGGATCAATGAAACAAAATGCTAAACCGTGCACATTGCCAACAGTCAGTACCATCTGTAGGTGATATACTGTAAATACAACTGTAAGTACCGTCGAACGTTGGCAACAAGATGTAGGGCCAGCGTGATCAGCCAGGAGGGCACTGATTTGACTTTGAGTCAGCAAGGCGTTTAATCCTTAATCAGATCGTGACAGTTTAGTGATTTTTTTTTTTCATTGGAAATCTCAGTAATTTGTCTTGCATGCAGAAGCAGAATTGGATCATAAAACAGCACACTGTTAATCGTTAGGCTTGGTAAAGCAACTCCGCATCCAACCCTGTGACAGCAGAGAGACGTGTCATTGGTTCCCAGGTCATTCCATTGTGATATTCTGTCATCTGAAATCATTGGGGCATATTTACTGTACAGATTGGAGTGTTAAATCAGAGCGACGCGTGACCACAGCACCCAGCAGCACACAGATTATTGCAATTGCAGTTGTGTACACAACAGTTAGAAAGCTAACTTGTGAAGGCGTGGGGGTTATGAATCTGGCACTGCTTGCATCTTTTAATGGGTTGCAGATTGTAGTTATGGAACCAAAAATAACCAGCTCCTGTTCAATTACAGAGGCCCTAAATTAAGGCTTCTTTAAATAAGAAACTTGGAGGGTGTTTTCTAAGATAATTTTAGGACTTGGCAGGAAGGAAAACCACCCACTGAAGGGCCCACTCTGCGTTGTGTCTGTGTCGACCAGGCAATGGCAGCCTGGGCCTTTGGAGGTGTTCTCTCATTAAAGACACACAGCTCTGTCTCTCCAGGGAGGCTCATTCAGAGCAGATGTCTGAGGAGCTGCTCTGCGGAGCACTTTTGTGTCTGCTGCTGACACGAGGTGACACCCTGGGGGTGGGGGAGAGCGCTTGACCGAAGGAGGATTTTAGGGGGAAGGGGGAAGGGGAAGGGGGAGGGGGAGGGGGCATGCTGATTCAGTGATTCAGTCATCTTTAAAAAGCAGAAACCAAGCCCAACTGAGCCAGCAGATATATGACCCAAGGCCAGGCATCACCGGTTTTGGTTTTTAAGAGTGCAGCAATTTAGTGAGATTGAAGCATTTATTTTAACCAGTTCGGAACCAGTTTTGCAGTTGCTGGTCTTTGGCTATATGGGGTGTAACGTTTATTCAGTGAAGGATCCTATTGGTACACCTAGAATCTCCCTTTCTTTTAATCCTATTTCATATTACTTTTTCGTCAATTATTGTAATTTTCAGACAGTTGATTCAAGATGAAATTCGAAACACCGTTTAAACCAGGTTTTAATTTAAACCAAGTGATTGTACCTAGCAAGGCTTTTTGTTCACATTCCCCAGAAAAGTGCCACACAAGAGTGAAATAAGTATTGTTTATACTGTGGATAGATTGTTGTTTTACATATTTGCCTGGCTTTGATTTCTTTAGATCAGCAACTGTTCAGAATGCCTTGAAAAACCCGACATCTGTAGTTCAGATAAAAGATGCTAGATGGTGCCCTTGAGTTATTTTTTTAGTAGTGCATTTTTTGGAATTGCTTTGGAGAACATGTGCAGTGTCTGTAACACTGTGTGGTTTTAATATCTTAAAATGAGAAATAAGAACTAACTGGATGTTATCTTGCTGTTTCTACCTGCAGTTTGATCTATTGATTGTATTCCTTTCTATTTATTCATATATTTACCAAGTGCAACCTCTCTGGACTAATATTGTCTACGAAACGGGTGGCCCTTGATAGCCACTATTTAATTAGTTACAGCAGGGTTGTCCTTTGGCAAAATTATGACATTTTATTTTTTAACAGAAAAATTGACATATGTGTTTGTCTTGCAGGTGCAGTAATGTCAGCGCATCTGTTGAATACCCTGTGACCTTCATCTCCTCGCACACCCTGTAACTGCTGAAAAATGACCTTGAGAGTCCTGCTTTCCCTCTCTATCATCCTTCCTCTGTTGATGACCGTCTGTGTCTCCAATCATACAAACCTTCAAGGAGTCGCCATTGTAAGAGTGAAAACAGTGGACAGTGTTGAAAAGTGTGCGGGAGCCTGTAATGAAACAATGGAAACCGGTAAAACATGACATCATTATCACTGTATAGAATCATTACATTTGAGACTGAATTCATGCAGTCTTGGATACAGAGACCCCACTGTTATCCCTCCATCACAGTATTTTAGACCTGCTGATCCATGGTAACTGAAACTGACTTTCAACAGAGAGGGTCAGCTTTTATACAGTGCCCTTGAACAAGTATTGGAATTGCAGTACAAAGTGTTCCTCCCTTATAGCTTTTTAAACAACTCCCTCTTAGTAAACTAAATAAATTCAGTGAGAAACGTCTCGACCAATTGGTTGAAGACCTTGACAAAGGCTTCTAGTTGACGTTGAATTAATTGAGTTCCTTTTAGTATTTCTAAATTGATCACTTTTTTAGTGTTTAATAGTGAACTAAACTCAGGTGAGACTTATTTTGTGAGAAGTGTTATCAATTTAGAGCAGATTTAGCAGGGGTCTGATGGTTCAAACTCCTGGCACCTGGTCATTCAGTAATATATCTAAATAAGGGAAGTTCTGAAACCCAGGACTGGGTGCAGGGCTAGTGCGAGTTTCAAACCGCATAGTGTCCAAATACTTGGAGCAGGTACTTGGTACATGTTTTTCTGCATCTTTTATTCTTTTTGTATTGTTTTTGTACCATTTTAAAAGGCAATTTTAAATTACCTACATAACCAGGGACAAGGAAACCATCGGGTAAAAAGAAATCAACCATAACAACATTGTTCTGGTGCTTTTAAATCTACCCATAAAATCATTTTGGCAGAAGTGTGATTTTTTTTTTCCTTAAGATGTGCAATTTTAATGTGTGCAATGCCATGTGTTTCCAATTTAACATGAAAGGGATTTTTAGACCTAATTGTGCTGTTTCATGAGCTAGTTCTGTATAGAAAACTTTAACATGTTCTTTGTAATTAAAATAGTGTCCCCCCCACACATAGCTGTAACCCAGGACATACAGTTTATATCCACAGCTGAAATATATATTTGTTTACTATCAAGAGATTATTTAACAAGTGGCTTGATCTAAGGGCTTCTACTGAAGAGCATTGATGGTTTGATGGGCCCCTCAAGCAATAGGATTTCCAAAAGGCTTAATATAAAGTGAAGCCAGTGTGTAGGGTATTAGGAAAGGTATGGTAGGAAAGTCTATATCTTCTCCTTCGCCACGCCTTTATGATTACAATTCAGAGCAGATTCAATACCCCCAACCCAGTATGTGTAAGTGCCCTATATTTGTAAGGAAAGAATGTGTCTTTGTTACGGTTCAACCCCTGTCCAGAATCGTAAATAACTGGGAGGAATTGCTACCAACTCTTGGGAGCAGGAGTGGCCATTTTAAAAAAGACCAGCTGGTAATGTTGGGAATGTAAGTGCCTTGCTCCTGCTCTGAGTCGAGACGAAGATCTGGACTGATCACAGCAAGAACAACAACTTGTAGTTTGGGGGTAGGTGGCTCACAGGTTTAATGTAGGGCTGACTTGGCATGCCAGGTCTTGGATACCATTGGTTAAATGAACTAGCCTTCCCTAGTAGCCAGGGTTTGAATCTGGCCAAGGTAAAACAAATTGACAAATGTAATGGTCATCATTTTTGTGTCTCTCTTTGTAGTAAGGTCTGTTTGTGGATTCTTATTTCCAGTCCTGCATTAAAGGCAATGAGATACTGGAATAACTAAACGGTTCTATCAGTCATTCTTACACTTGTTTTAGCTTTTAAATGCTCCAGCACAATTTCCTCACTGATGCCAAACCTTATCAATACCTTCTTATCAACCATGGACTTAGAAAATAATCCAAGAAATTCCAACATTGTGAACATTCTGTACTCTTGGAATGAAGAAGACCCAGGATTTGAGGAGGTCACAGAGAGAGAGAGAATGTACTCTGTAAATAATTTGGGTTATACGTCCCCATAATGAAAACATTGTTTGAGTTTGTCTTCTGTTTGGGAGCTCAGTCAAACCATATAAGGTGCTGTTATTTTGTTGCAATGTGTTCTTACAATACTTTCTTTTTGAGTTTTTTTTTCTTTTTCTGAGTGGTTACGGTTTTTTGGGACTTGAACTTAAATTTCTATCTTGTTGTATATATTGAAATTGGAGAACCTTTTTTACCATTAAGAATAATTATAAAGGAAAATTTTAAATAACTGTTTTGAAAGTGTAGTCTGGTTTTGACTTATTTTTGTGTGTGTTGCAGGTAACAGAACATGCAACTGGTCAGTGTTTAATAATGCAACAAGCCTGTGCATCTATTTACACTGTTCCAATCTATCCATATGTTACAATCTAACTGCTGAAGATGTAAGCTCAGGTATGTGAGTTCAGGATTTTGCAAACTTGATAAACAAACTTGTGGGTTCAATCCCAGGTGGGGGACACTGCTGCTGTACCCTTGAGCAAGTTACTTTACTGAGATTGCTCCAGTAAAAACCCAACTGTATAAATGGGTAATTGTATGTAAAAATAATGTGTTATCTTGTAACAATTGTAAGTCGCCCTGGATAAGGACGTCTGCTAAGAAATAAATAATAATAATAATATCCTCACTCATCAATTCCACAGCAACCAACACAACAAGCCAGGCATCCCTAACAAATGGATCGTCCCAAACAAACTCCCCCAGCCTCAACACCACAGCTTTTACAAATGAAGGGGGCCATTCATCTCCACCACCCCAGAACGCGACTACAGCAACATACTCCACTGAGCCTTCTGCAGCCAGCTCTACCTCGCCAAACCCACCTCCCACTACTAATGCAGTACCAAGCACAACCCCAAACACGACCCTAAATGAGACACTAGTGGAACCCACTTCATCAACAGGCATGTCATTCCCTGCAACCCTGGCTGTGATCCCTTCATCCGCAACACCGATGCAGCAGGAAAGTACATCTGCTGCTCTGCATGCTGTAGATACAACCATTGTAAGTGAAACCACCAGTAGTGCAATCCCAACCACTACTGCTGAAGCAACTACACAGCAGGCAGCCCAAACCACACAGGAATATACTTCTACACTCAACAAGAAGCCACCACCCCCTTCAACAGCGGCCTTGAACCCACCAACAACTACGGAGAGGGCAGCAACTGCAACTCCACTAAAATATGTGTCAAAAAGCCCCCCGGATAAAACCACTTTGGCAGATAGCAGTGTTTTGATTGCCGTGGGCCCTCTCACAATGCAGTTGGTGGATACCAGCTCCCTGTTAGCTGTGTTTTTCTTTGGACTGTTGTGTTTCCTGCTCACCATCATATTGTTTGTCTCCCTAGCCTACGAGAGCTATAAGAAGAAGGACTATACGCAGGTGGACTATTTAATTAATGGAATGTATGCAGATTCTGGAGTGTGACGATATTGGGTACTGAAATTCTTTTAAATTCTTTTTTTTTTTTTTTTTCACTTGTTGAAAGGTTTTTGAAAAGTTTTTTTTTTCTGTTTTTCCTTCATCAGTGCTTCCAGACTACCTTTTGACTCGGCAGAGCAGTTAATTGCCTTTTTGGATTTTTCATGTATTTATTGTGCCAACCTGCTCTCTTGCTGATAAAGCCATAGGAATGTGTTTTATTTCTTTATTTTGTTTTTGGCATTCCGTTTGTTGAAATTGAGGTTGTACGCTAACCAATGCACAAAGCATCCTTATGAACATGTTTGCTTAAAGCCATTTAGAAGAATAGAGGATGACACCGAGCAATTTAGTGCATTCCTTGAACAATGAAACAGTGTTTAGAAGGGTGTGAATACCTATAATGTGCCAACTAACATCTGTTTAATTTCTGTACTGGGTTTTGCAATAAAACAAAAATAGTATAATATTCTCTGTGTTTCATTCATGTATTAATCAATACATTTACATAGACTTAATTAGAGGAAAACATGATCAGAAAATGCTGACATTTATATTTTGTCAGTAATGTTGTTTTTCATCGGTATTTGAATATTTTGAGGGCAGCCTTTCACATCCAGTCAAGTAGTAATTAAAAATCCTTTCAATTTGTATAGGGACTCTGTGCAGTTAGTTCCTGTGGCCTTAGCCCAGTTCCTAGGAAACAGATCACTCAAATATTGTGCTTTTCCAAGTTTTTTTCAGTCTGTGTTAAGGTGCTTTTAATGAATTCCAGAACTGTTCTTATGTTCTAGTTGCGTGCCGTAGACATGTCTTTAGATCAGTAAGTGCCAGCACCACCTCCAATGCTCTGCATTACCAGTAAAACAAAAGGAAACTTGGGCCAAAGTGACAGATCACTAGATTTACATAAAAAAAGACCTAGCATAAGTTACAAGGCCAAGGTTTGGATATGCAAGGAAATTAATCTAACCTCTCACCCGCTTAGAGGGGCTCCCTCCTGAGCTGAGCTGGGCTGGGCTCTTGGGCCTGTGCTGTGATCACTCCTTGGAATAAACTTTGGTTTTTCAGGGCCTTCAATCCAGCACCTTTTCCAAGCACTAGAATTTAATTTAAAGGGGTCCCCGAGTGGCTCATCCAGTTAAAGCAATGCTGCCGCTGGGAGCGCAGGATGAGTCACACAGCTTGGACGGCGCCAGTTCACGTCCATACTGTGCAAAGAGGCCGAACTTTTCAGGGGACCCTGAGGGGAGCGTCACATTGGCTCTGATGTGGGGGATGGGAAACCGGCAGGGATTGCTTCTCCTCATCGCACAACAGCGAACCCTACTGGCCAGAGTGGATAAGAGGCAGGGCTGGTCTCTGCTCTCCAGGGATCGGTACCCCGTCCATCTCTGCTCTGGATTGCTCGGTGTAAAAATGATTGTGGCTTTAGGCTTGTGAGATCGGAGGACGGTCACACGCCCTCAGAACGTCTGTGCTATGTGGGGGCTTGCTGCGGTGAGGAGAAAAAAAATAATTGTACATTCCAAATTTGCGTTTTTGTTCAAATGCTACGGTTGAAATATTACACTTTTTTTCTGTATTTTAAAATGCACATATTTTAAGACTGGATATAAATGATTTGCTGAGAAAAGCCCTGGAACTCTCATTCTGATTTGTTATACAGTATCCTCTTCTGAAATGTTTCTATTTCGAAATGAAAAGTTACACACCATAGGGCTGAATTCTCAAAACTATTTACTATAAATTGTAATTAGTGCAATTTTTGTCTGAAGAATTTGGAGTAAATAGCTGTGAGAATCTGGTCCACACTTGTGCTTATTCAGTAAAAGAGCCATTTCTCCCATTGTACCACATACATATATTCATACAGCAATGGCCACAAGTTTTGCATCACCCTATGTAATTAACTATTTTTGCTTCATAAAGTCAAATGAAACATGCTGACTAATGTTACGTTAGCATACTGAATTACATACCACTAGTTTTCCCATATACTCAATGAAAAACTGACAAATTGAAAAATGTAACATTTCTAAATCTGACATGTAATACTGCACTATTATTATTGCTTCCGGTAGACTTTTGCAATGTCATTTTGTAGTTTCTTTGATTTACAATAAAACATCTAAATGTTTATATAGTTTTTTTTCCCCAATTGTCTCAATCCTAAAATTATAGGTAATGCAAAACTTTTGGCCATATCTGTACAAACATACATGTTGGAGGGAATACGTTGTGAATGCTGTAATATAACACTGCTTTGTGTGTAAACCAAGAGATACCATCTCTGTTTACTGGATATAGCTGGTCTCCACATTCTTTCCAATTATATCAGTCATGTGTAACTCAGCCTTAAACTTCAATCTGTGCCACTGCCTGCTGGCTTAAATCAGAATACATAATTGAGGCAAAGGATGGTGCAATATTTTACAGCATTAATCCTATAAATGCTGTATATTCTTCTGGAGAAAGAGGTGTTTTTTGGAGGGGGTAGGATTAAATACTGTTCAATTGCAAGAGCACGTCTGCCTGTAATTAAAGAAAAGATGATTAATTTCTATAGTTATTGCGGCTCATTTCTAAATCCTTTAATTCTTTGAAGGTATAATGCACTTATAACCATGCTGGCAACTACATCGTTTTTTCAGGTTCACTATGCATTCTCTTTTAATGCTGCACAGAGGAAGATTTGGACCGTGCATAGAATAAAAAAGAGCTCTGTTGATTGTGATGCATTATCACAATCTAAACTCTATAATGCTCAAACAAACTCTTATTATAAATGTTGTCTGCTAGACTAAGAAATATAAACTGTTTTTACACACACCAGACCCTTGCTTGTAGACAAAGAAAGAAGCTATAGTATATTAATGATTTCATACTATTTCCTAACAATTTTATTATTTGAATGCCAATAACACATGAACCAGATATTTGTCCTTGGTTATTGGGACTATATGATTTTTAAAAATATATATTTTTAAATAATTTATATTTATGGCGTTTTGAGCCTAAAAAGAAATATGTTATTGTCTTTTAAACAAAAATTGGAATAATGTAAACCAAAATAGATCCTGCGGGTGTATTGTCTGAGCATTTAGAAGTGCATTTATTTGATAGCAAGCCTAAGCATTTTTAAATCCGTTTTTCTCAAGGGTTAAGGAGACACAAACACTTTAAAGGGTACTGTTTGGAAAGAGACGTCACAAACAGTAGGGGAGAATGCCTTGGCACACCAGTGTAATCCTTGGTTATAATCAAGGTGTCCCATAATTCAACCATCATAGGCAATATCATACATTATGCCAATCAGGGTGTTCTCTGTTCAATAGGGCGACCACATCCCATTGACTATCTGCACCACACATCAAAATGATCTGAATTCATTCCTTTTTCTTTAAAGACATTTCACACTTGAAAGAGACCACCAATATTAGCAACTATGCCCACGAAGCCTGACTGATGAGACACCCGGTAATTCAATTTAGAGGAGATCATTAAAGAATCGATTCATTTATAGTTTTATATCTACATAAATGAAAAAAAATATTGAAATATGTTATCATTATGTGCAGGTAAAACCAAGAATCAAATTGGAATGGTGGCACTAACTGGGCAGTACATACAAGTAGTAAAAAGGTCTTGCAGCAGTGCCATGCAGCTTGAACATGGCACACTTTCTGAGTTTCCATTATATTTCTATATGCCTACCAGATCCCTTTTTTACATATTTCATCTTGTTCTTTCAAATCTAATGATGTGACAAACCACTTTTACTAAACATGCCCTTTAGCCCTAGCAAAGGAAACTGTTTCAGTTTGCAAACAAGACAATAGGAAATCACAGCCTTTGGGACATTGGGTTTTTAACTTCCAGTGTTAAATATGCAGAAAGGGATTTTGTGGTAAGCAGTTGTACACCATGAATGTGTTAGTCTTTGTTTGGAGTGCGCCTATCCCAGATGTTTTTCATTATGGCATGAGAAACATTGGCTACAATGAAGCCTGTGTGTATTACAGTAAAGCCAATATCTATGAGTTACAGAATCCACATGGGGTGGCACAGATTGAGCTGATAAAGTGTGTTGCATCAAAGGGAATGCCAAAGGCTACTTAATACAGGTGACCATTAAACCAGGTTTCATTGCGCCTTTTCTCTATACATGGAAGCACTGCTCTACTCTACTCAGGCGCTCGATAAAGACATGTGTTTCTACTTTGACTGCAGTTTGACTGTGAATTTGTGGCAGCCATGGAAACAACAGATTGACCATTAAAAGTTTTACATTTGATCTTTCCACAGAGTTTACCAAGCCAGCCTCCACAAGTGAAACACAGTTTTAATTGGCTCTCCTGTAAACATGAAGACAAAAGGATCTAAATAGGGTTTAGTGTGATACAGAATCTTTCAGTCCCAAAAAGATTGCATTAGAATTCACAAGACCAAAAAAGTGGAGTCATATCATTTCTTATTGTGATATTCTGATGGTCTAAATTCACCGCAATGAGCGCTAATCTACTTAACATTTTCAGAATATTTAATTTCTTTCCTGTTTAATATTCTATCAGTTGTGTTTTGCATAATTCTTGATTGCTTTTTCTGTGCAATGGGCAGTGATTTATGATACACTGCTGTTACGAATTGTCCCCTGTCAGTGAGATGAGAGGAGTTTAAAAGCTCTAAAACCACGAATGCAGATGTGTCCAGCTCTTTTGCATTGTGGTTAAGGCGCTTGCTTGCGGTGCGCAGGGTTGCCAGTTCACAACCAGCCTCCGCCCTGTTACATCTGCTTATGTTATTACTTACCAGGTTTACTAGGCGTGTGCAACTGTAATGTCTGTCCCCTCTGCAACTGTGGCAACTGAGAGCCACTAAATTCAAAATCATTTGGATAAAAATAAATAAAATCTCTATAGAAAGCATCCAAAAAAATGTGTAGACTTGAATTACAACTCCAAAACATGCCTGTGAAATTCTTTATATAGTTATATAATACATATATATATATATACAATTAAAATATTTGCAAAATTGTTTAGAGTTTGTTGCTGTTCCGAAAGCAAATTGGAAAAGATAGAACTGGGACAAAGATAATTATTATTATAATAGCATGTCATTTTAGTAATTTGAAAATTATTATAGACTTTGAGGACAGGGAGCTGCAAAACCATATATGGTTATTAGTGCTTTCTCTTTGTGTGTTACAGAGTACAGAACCAGTCTTTCATGCTGAACGACACAGGGTATATATAATGGGTTCAATATGTGATAAACAGTGATAAATTGTACTGTTAGGAAATCCATAATGTTAAGCTTTATATTTGGAAACCGTAGGGGAATTGAATTATGGGACCACTTATAATAAATGGGAAACTCTAGTTTCAATTAGAGCTGATTCCTGTTTAATTGGAGTAATACACGCACAGCACAGCAGGGGTATATTCAAGTGATGCAAAAAGTGGATGATCTAAATAAATAAAGCATAAAGGTCCCAAGGATCTGATAATCGAACACAGAAACGGTGCATTGTAGTCTCTTTAGCCTCTGAAAAATATATAAAAAAAACACAGCATATTTCAATTATTCAAAAGCAGTCAGTATTTAGATCTGCTGCATTGTGATCAATTGACTAGCAAGCTCGCAATGAGAGCTGACACTAACACTAGATATCATTGGAGGGCTGTGCACTGCTGCTGGGCCCAAGCATTTTTGTTGTCTAGTATGATATTGAAATAAGTATTTTAAACTCTGACATCTTGTCGCTAGAGGTCCTTATCTTATTACCTACGATCTATTCCATCCACTCCAGAGGTACATTTCTTATTAACCCTTACAGGACTGAAGACAAGTACAATGTGTTTCTTGGCATCTTGCTTTGTTATGATGTTTTCTTGTGCCCCAATATCAATAGTATGGGAACTATAAACTTCATACAAATATGGATACAAAATAGCTTTTACTGTACTTGAAAAATGCATTCATTTTTTTAAGATAAAGTCATTTTATGGCTTTGTTACTGACTTTAATCCTGACGTTGGTAGCATTTTCGAGAATGTCAGAAATAACACAAAGAGAAACAACATTTACAATGTATTCTCTTTTTGGGGTTACATTTGACCAAACTTCACGGGGTCCAAATGTATACTTTGAACCCCCACAGCCCTACAATATATGCTGCTCCTGCTTGAATCTATTGCACAGGGACCCTCAACATACAGTACCGGTGGGTTCATTGGTGTGTAAGCATAAAGCCTCTCTGTGATGACAATAGGTTTAGGGAAACAAAGAGAGCTGGGTCATGTTACAGCTCCAGGAAAATAATGACACATTTAAAGGCTAGATCTGTGCTAAGCTACCAGCATGTTATTGAACTTGGTAATAAAAGAGTAAAAGAAAAAAAAACTGACCTCAATATAAATATTACCAAGACAGTTTTCTTTCATTCCTGTTCCCTAAACTTTAATGCAGCTTATTTCTGGATCATTTCAAAATATTAGTATTGGATAATGAAAAACATTGGGGATATTTCAATAAGTGCCATGTCAAAGGTACCTGTATGCCCCCCATTGGGTTTCAAAGAGGCCCTTTTGCTTGCATTAACACACACATACACACACAATCTATACAATATTTGAGTGAACTACAAATGAAAGGAACAGCACAAAGCAAAACATATTGTAATTAAGCAAGCTTGTTATTTGGTTTCTCGTGGTTTGATATTCAAGCTCATTTTGCAATATGTATCCTTGGGTTATAAAAATATGGGATATGAATTCACAGCTAACTAAATTAGAAATTGCACAGCCCTTAAAGAGTAAGTAGCGGGGGTTCCAAAAAATAGTGTTATACGTCCCCACGTCTTGCTTCAACTGTTTAAATAACACACCTGCCATGTTTCTTTTCATTGTTAACATCCTGACAACTTTTTACACTTCAAAGATATTTTCAAAATGTCCGCTCTAGTGATAGTGTAAGGATTATTGCCCACATTGTCAAACAGGTAACAGCAATAACGATTCATGATGTGGTACGGAACAGAAAAGCCAGCACATGCATTGATTTAGAGGTCAGATCTCACACCCCAGTGCACTAGAGCGGCCATTTTGAAAAGAGCTTTGAAAAAGACTTTAAAGTTATTATAAGTGTAAAAAATTGTCAAGCTGTTAACAATGAAAAGAAAAATGACATGTACATTATTTAAACAGTTGTAGCAACACATGGGGACGTATAATGCTATGTTTTTCGGAACCCCACTACTTACTCTTAAAGGTACCATGTTAAAATTTAGCTTGCACTTGCAAGAAATAAGAACTAAAGCTGTATTTAAACAACGTTGGTTAACTTGGGGTACAGCTGTTAATTCTTTTTTTTCTGTTTCAAGTATTGTTCTTCTGAATGTTTTAGTATTCATGTGCTCAGTTGCTATATATTCTTTTTATAATTTAACAATTTTTAAACTGCATTTAATCCAACACTTTATAGATCAATTGAATAAACACCACTTTTCCAAAGAAAAGTGCCTGCTTTTAAAAAGTACCAAATAACAATCAATACATGTGGTGTTAGAATTGAATAATGGCAGACAGCTATCAGTTTGTGTTATTCTGTACTTTTTCTTTATAAGGCTACTGTCACCATGATTACAAATGTAATGACAGGGTTTGTTTCTTTCAGTTTTTCTGTCAGTTTTCTTTAACTATATTAGAAAATATAGCTATAGGGAATTTTTTTCTGATTTCTCTGTTATGCATTCTGCTTTTTTAGTCAAGAAAGGAATATATACAAAGAAAATGTCTAACATTTGGGAGGGTTTGACTTTTGACTCTTGAGTTTTTTTTTCATGATCAGATAACATGTGGGACAAAAGAATATAGCTTGTGAGTCTCTTTTAATTAGACCTACCTGTTTGCCACCTGAAAAGGTAGCGCAGTGCCCCTGTGATGTTTGTTTGATGAATTATTGATACATTTAACACCAGTTTTGCTGTACGCGATAAATTCATGTTTAGTTTGGGATTCAATATGAATATACTGTTAATGTTTACTTCATATGGATTAATTAAACAGTAGTAGTGAAAGTACAGTGGTCTTTGATACAAGAAAGACAGCTCAATGCAATCCAATTGCTATTCTTTAAGTACATAAATTGAAGTTCTGGATGTAAAACTAAAGAGTAAAAGGTAAGACATACTCCCAGCCACAGCGATAAACTAATGAAGGAAAAACCCTCCACCCACCCCCTGTCAAATTGCACTGCAAGGTGCTTCACAAAAAAACAACATAAATTACAATGCAGAAATCAAGGTAGGTTTAAGAGTCCTAGATTATGATACACTTTTATAAGGCATTTCATAATATTACTGTAACATTCCTGCAAATCTGCAGTTTTACTGTAAGTAAACCGCCGAGTCAAATAAAGGTATAGCTAATCTGTTTGCAGCTGTAAGCAAGCTGTACTGGAAGTGAAAATAAGGAATCCAGAATAGAAGTAATGTGTTGACTTTTAGTTTTTAGTCAAAACATGAGCAGCTGTGTTTTGCACCAGCTGAAACCTTGAAAGAAACAGACTCTGGAGTCCTGCAGCAAACCAAGCATTACAGTGACCAAGCCTTAAAGTATCTGTACCAACAAAATATTCCATAAATCTTACCCTTTGTGCACTTAGGTCTCTGAAAAGAACGTGTGTTATAGAAAACTTTCATCTCCGCAGTGTCTTCATGGCTGAAACATATTACTGGAAGAATCCTAAGACAGTCAATAGGTGAAGCAGCTGGTTGGTGAATGACAGGAAGAAAGGCTCCCCGGTCCAAACGAACATGTTAGTGCAAGTACTTTTTTATATAAAATAAGCAGACATTTTTTTTTTTTTTTTTTTTTTTTTGTCATCCACTATGGTTAGTGTTGCAGGGGGGCAGGTAAATGGTTACCAACTGCTGTACTTAGAGAGTATTTCATGCTCGTATCAAGTTAATCTTTTATCCAAGATAGTTGAATGTTCAATTTTGGAAACTGTGTCCCACCCCCCCAAAAGTTGTGTATGCTATAAGACTTCACATCATTAAAACAAACAAACAAGTCTTGACCCCACTGACTGTTATCGCGATACACCTGTGAAATTTGAGTTTGATGGAAGCAAGCCTCTCTTGCCGAACTGAGGCAGCAACTTTATAGTTACGCTGTATTGTCGCATTAAAAAGTTCCAAAGTGTTGCACTGTTTAGTTGTTTTAAGATTTTTGTGTTCTCTATGCTAGTAGCACAGGCAGAGTGGAATGCGTGTTGAATTAATTAAATAAATAAATAAATAAATAAATAAATAAATAAATAAATAAATAATAGTAATAATAGGACAGCTTTAATAGTCTACACATTGGGTACTGTAAACAGACAAGTTAAGAAATATAGAAAAAAATGCATGCTGTTTGTTCTGATACACTTTTTTCAGTGAGGGCAATAAAAATGGGCTGTGTAAAAGATTGGGATTTACTTGTTGCACGCTGCCGATGCCTGGAGGGGCTCATGCCCCTAATTCATTAGCATCGAGTTCGGCGCTGCAACTGTAAGTAGAGGGTAGTCGTGTTTGTCCTGTGACGTCACCCGGTTTCCGCTGTCACTCGTTGCTGTAGTGCGCTGGTTGAACGGAGTTAGCCAGTGCAGAGCTTGCTACAAAGTAATAACCGATCCACTCTTTCGGATACAAACTTTTTGAAAAAATAAATAAGATCATGGAGCCGGAATAAGGATAATATCGCCACAAGGACTTGCAATGGAGACTTTGTTCATCGGGTTACTGCTTTACAGTTATTTCCTTCTGGTTGGTGGTAAGTTTTGACTTTTTTTTGTTGAGATCCACAAGATGGTAAAGTAGCGTACGGACATTGTTGCTGTATGTAAGGCACCAGTATGGCTCCTCGTTTTCATGTATGGATCAGGGGGGAAAGGGGATAAAACACGGGGCTGTTTTGCTGTAACCAAAAGTGATTACTTATTTATGAACTGTTTGGTGTTAATTGCGTTGTTTTGGGGTTTTTTTTTTCAGCACATTTTAAAAAATGTGTTCCCCGCATTGTAAACAGCGAAGAAAAGAAAGATACTAAGAAAGTTCGTAATTAAGTGTAGTTTTGGAGGGTGAAAGAAAACCCGCTTGCCATGTTAGTTCGGAGATGTGTCTTAATTTTATGTTAAAACGTTGTTGGAAATATGCATTTGCGTTCCATTTGTTAAACAAAAGTTTTTTGTAATGCTCTCAAGGCCTCCGAGTGAATTGCGATTGATTAGAAGCGGTGTCGGGTGTCACAGAAAGTTTAGAACCTTTTTGTTTTACTGACTTTAAAAACATCTGCTGCTCAGCGGTAAAGAAAAAAAAATAAGTGAAAACCACCCGCGATTTAGATTCTTCTTGCTCACGCGACCATGTCGATTTTCAAGTACAGTAAAATCATTTGTTTCGTGTAGCTTGCTGTAGTAGTAAAGTTGCAGTTTGCATAATTGAGGGGGTGGCTGAGATATGGGGGCATTCTAAAGTTTGCCACCGACGCAGCCAAGAAATGGAACTACACTTTTTTTTTATTTTAATTTAATTATTTTTTAAAATTTTAGTTAACTGTTTTATTATGTTTTGCTTTTATTTCGTGAATAAAAACAATACACAGCGCGTAATGCTATTCTGTATAAGAGCTGTTATACCGTAGTGGTACTTTTTAAAGTTTGATTAATTTTTTTTCAGTTTAGTATTCTATATATACATATTATATTTCGCTTTACTGGTAACTTTTAAACTAAAATAAGTTTAATTCATAACTTCAGAATGGACTTGAAATTTAATGTGTGTGTGTTACGATCAGCAAAGTGGTGAACGGACAAATGTATTTTGATTTTTAACATGTGAGGCCATATAATTATTTTTTGGTAAATAATTTCATATATGTGTATGTGTGTGTGTGTATGTGTGTATATATATATATATATATATATATATATATATATATGTATATGTATATGTATATGTATATATATATATATATATATATATATATATATATATATATATATATATATATATATATGTATATATATATATATATATATATATATATATATATATATATATGTATATGTGTGTGTGTATATATATATATATGTGTGTGTGTGTGTATGTGTGTATGTATATATGTATATATATATGTATGTGTGTATGTATAAAAAATAATAAAAACACAACAACCCAAATCAATATTTCAGAAAGAACCACCACGTCCACGATGACAGTGTAAAACCAAATATTTAAGAATTAAATGAAAATATGTACCAGATTGTAACCACGTTTCAGTGTTTATTTTAATTGTTTTCGACTACACTATCGCACAACAAACACAAGTGTTACCAAAGTGTAAAGTACTGTATAAATACTAGAATGTGTTTATAAGATATTGCATAATATTTATGTTCATTTATTTATTGTATTTCGCGCAGAAATAAAAAGAAAAACGTTTTCAATTAAGTACGTTACTTGAATAAGAAAGGACAAAGAAAGTGTGCGTTTAGATCAGTTGAATAAAATAATTTGTATGTTTAGCTAGTAGTGCTCATCACTCTTCATATTTTTCAGATTTCAGTATAATAACTATCAGGCTGTATGATTAGATCTTCCTTTAAAACTATCCCGACTGAATACAATTAACTCTTGTCATTACTTACTTACTTTCTAACCTTTGACCCTGCTGTCCTAATAGGCACTAAACACTAGTGTGTGTTCAATCTTTAACGTCATAGGACTTCCTGTGAATGAGAACGTGGCAATGACAAAGTGAGCTACTTATACACAGGTGATCTAGCTCACAGCTGGGTGGGGGGGCGGTGTTCCATTCTAAAATGGGGTGTGTTCCATTCTAAAATGGGCTGGTGGAACCATTTAAAAAATGAGAGATTGTATTTATTTAAAACCAGGTATTTACCCATTGAGACTGATGACTCATTTACAAACTTTTCTGAAACTAATCAAATTTAAGTACCGAAGAAAAAACAAAACCATGCATTTCTTAATTATTGACCAGAGAATCAAATTAATTATGAAAATTCAATATCTTCTCTGAACCGAATTAGAATTCCGAAATGGGCTGACCCAATAGGTTTGCACGAAAGTCTTCTATTTTGTATAGGTTAGACTCTTAACTTGAGGGCAATAAATAGGATACACTGTGTCAGCCTGATTAAACCAGGTCTTCTAAAATGTAGCTTAGTTTTTCAGTTTTAAATTACAACACAGGTAAGCTGACAAAAAAGGATTCAGTTGGTTTAAGGTTTACAAAGGGGACATACCAAGGCATGTTCCTGCTGCTGTAAACTGATAGCCTGAGTAATTTTAAGGTAGGGTTTTGAAGTGAGGCTGTCGGGATGAAAGTAAATAGCAAAAAAAAAAAAAAAAAAAAAAGTCTGGGTTACTGAAGGTTACAGACAAAAACTTTTCAGCTTTAGCATTGTTTGCTGTTTTAAGCATGTTTGACAACGTAAATGAATGATTATTTTGTACTGACACTTATATAGGATGACTCGTTAGCAAACATAGGTGTGAACCATCATTTAATATGTATATGAAAATGGTATATCTAAATATGCTTTTTACTGACGGAAATTCCCTAGTTTAATGTATTTCTAAATGTAGGGGAACATTCTTTGGTCTTGGTGTATTTATTTGTTGAAGTAGTAATACATTTAGGGTATGACTAATCAAAGTTTACCATGGTCATTTTGCAGTTTTGCCATACTATGCATTTACCATGATTTTGCCATATTTTTACAGTATCTCCCCAGTCTTACAATATTTGCCTATGCTTTCACTATGCTTTATTACACTTTGCTGTGCTTTTACTATGGTAAACTTTTATCAGAGCATGTTTTATAATGAAAGTTAATTCATTGAAAAAATCATTAGAACGAAATAGTAGTTGGGAAGGATCGAGGAATCCTACTAAAGCCCGGTAATACACTGTTAATTACAGGTGTCAGAAAAAGCTCTTGTGTTGGTGCAGTCTGACTCAGTAATTGGTATCCTTAGGCTAGTTTGTTGTAGTAATATAGGAACAATACAACAATCAGAAAATAAGTGTCAACCCATCATTGGCTTATATAAAGCATGTGACCAATTGTTTCATCATTTCAGCGCCAGGAGCGATAGCAAGGGGATATTTAAAACACAAATAGAGCTCTTAATTAAACATCAGGTTTGAACATGTTTACAATAGCAGACACAGTGATTTTATTATAGAGAGACATCTCAGACGAAGCAGTCTTTACTAAAGGCAGTGCAGGTTTTATAGTACTGCCGGACCTCATGGAAATGTTATGTTGATCGAAAGCAGTTGAACAATCACAATTATTCTGTCGCTAAGAAAAATTTCAATTCCTTTGAAGTAATTGGAATTGGGATTTGATTTTAAAAAAGAATTGGAATTGGAATTGGAATTTAAAAGCAGGAATTGAACCCAACCCTGGTTCTGTTGTCTTGCAGCTGTGTTGACTTCCAGACTAAAAGGGTATTCATCATATTTTAATTGCACCTTTTATATACAGATATTTAAGTTGCACCCTTTATATAATCTAACAGCCCATATCCTTGCTGTAAAATAATCACAGAAAGATATACCGTGTATAAGGTGAAGTATCTCTAGTATGTTATGGAATTAACTGATTTATGTTACTTCTTTATTTTGTAGCTTTTTGGTAGTGATATTAAATTGCTGTACATTTTCTGCGTACCTATATAGTTGAACTGCACAGGATAAAATTGTATTTGTGTATAAAAATACAACATTACGTCTGCAACCTGAATGCAGACACAGGATTTTTGATGGTGTTATGTGAGCATAGCCTTGCTGGCCACATACCTGATATATCCGCAAGGGTTTTATAGCGATGCCTTTTTAATAGAATCTAGGGTTGGGACAATATTGAACATCTCTGATTTGCTCATTTAGATTCCGATGGTTATACAAATAGAAAATACAGTAGTCTCTCGCTAAACCGAGGACAGGTTACCTGGGATAATTAAGTGTCCTGCTTAAATACGAATGCACATTTATACTGCTCAGTTTATTTTAAATGCATTTCCCTTTTCACTAAAATACCTGTAATGCATTCTTTGTACACATTATATTAAGAATGACTGAACAATTTTTTTTTTTATCGTGAATTCTGTTCGATATGATATTCCCGAGTTATCATAAATCGTCCCAATCCTAATAGGATCTGCTAAAATGTGTATAATTAAATATACACTAGCTTTCCAGGCCCTGCTTTTGTTTACTTATATTATTACCTCATTTTGATATAGCCTGTCTCCTTACAGCTAAAACTACACAGACAGATAATGTAACCAATGTAAGGGCCTTTTCACGTGTGGTTAGTTTCTAAACCAACTGGGAAATGAACTCCGGAGGAAAATAACTTTGTTCCTTTGGTATTCACATGTGCACCTTGGTGCAAAGAAACGTGGCTCCCTTCAAAAGGACTCTGTGTACTTCAACATTGTTCTGAACTGACTGTGCTTTCACATTGCACTGAAACAAACTAGCCAAACTCAGTCCTTTTGCCCAAACGGACTGAAAACACCTCTTAAGAAGGACTCCATTCAGTTCAATTTAAAACAAACTCTGAAAGGGACCGAGTTATTTTGTAGCGTTCACATATGCTTCCAAAACCGAACCACACTCAGTTTGAAACGAACCAAGCGTGAATGCACCCTAAGAGTAAACAAATAATTGTTTAATAGGACTCAACACATCTGTAGAATATAAAAATACAGTTCCTAGATGTTACGTTATATATTTTTTTTAAAGTGTCGGTGGATTATAGTATTCCTCTTTCAGAACCCATTCATTTGTTTGGGTCTGTTGAGGTTTAGGCATCCTCAGGGAATTGCAGTAATTGTTTAAAAGACAAAGCTACATGAACCCTTTTTGTACAGGTTGTTGTTCAGACTTTTAGGTGGTTTCGCTGTCATGAGATATTTAAATCACACAGCAGGGCTGAATGGGATTCAGTCTGGGCTCAAGTTTCCTATATTTGAGGAACAAGGTTTTATGTAACTGATACGTGCGTCATTATGAAATGAGTACTTGTTTATAGCACGGATTGGGGTTTATATTACAGGCAAATCTATTTAATTTTAATTGTGTTTATGGTTAATAATAATGTAGCTACCAGTAAACAGTTGTTGAGTTTGTTAGGTAACGTATGTGGCAAGGCTACACACATTTTTATTGCTTGTTAAACTGTACATGGAATTTGTACTTGGGTACTTGTTTTCAAACCTAAGAATAAAAGGAGTGCCATGACTGAAATATTGTATTTCCAGTATATTCTACAATGGGACGGCTGCTGCTTTGGCGTGGGGGGTGAAACTATATATATATATATATATATATATATATATATATATATATATATATAAAAACCAAAGTGCTAATTATTCAGAGAAATACAGTAACTGCACCAAACCAGCAACGAATCATGGAACTGCTCCTGCATTTGCTTCAGAACAAGGCCAGTCTAGTTTGAGCATATACTGTGTTTAGGTGAAGCACTCTGAAACAATGGGACTGTACAGTTCTGGGGTTAAAGATTAATGTTGGGATTAGAGTGACATGGTGGCAAGTGTCTGCCCAGAAGTGCAGTTACATATTTTCCTATTTTAGTTTAATAGTATTTTATTGTAGAGTTGAATCGATTGTGGGACACTGCAGTTTATAAAAGGATATGGATAAGTTAAAGTGCTAATCCTTGAATTGAAGGGTTTCCAGAAAAAAAAAAAAAAAAACACTTGATCAACTTCAACATAAAGGGTGGTATTGCTTTGAGACTAATACCCCAGAAATGCTTGTATCAATTCTAACATAACACTGGCATGGTGCATTTGCAGGGGACTAAAAAGACGCAGGGCACCAGAGTTAAATAAAAATATTAAAAAAAAGATAATTGTGAGGACCTCTGAGAGAATTATCTGGGATGAAAAAAAAAAGAAACGGACGATTCGCATGGGACTAGATTTCACCATTTATGTGGTGGTTTTTAGTCCCCTGACAATCAGGCTTTCGACACACCAAGTGTAAAGTGTGGAGAAACATTGGCTCCCACAGCAAAAATCAACATTTCATATTGGGAAAGCACTATACATTAGGGGTAGCACAAGAAAAGTGACAGTCAACTTCAGACGCTGTGACTAATGTCACCCTTCAATTTCAAAGCAGCAACACTACCAGCAAGAACTACAATTTCTGTGTTTAACCCTTTCAGTCCTTATGCTGTTGGAAATCACGCTGGGACCTCACAGGACTCCTAGACCCCAGTCTGAGGTAGAGCACAACTCAATAAAGCAGTTCCTTTGTTAATTATATAACTTCATTTTGACAAATAATTCAGGACTAAAAGGGTTCAAGTGTAAACTAGTAGGTGACTAATATTTTAATTGTATTCGGCTGTTTGAATTGAATGGATGGAATAAACAAGTAACATTTAAATAAGATTTTAGATCACTAATAAATAGTTAAGTGATTCCATGCAGGTTTAAAATATAATGCACAATCAAGTGATAGAAAACAGTACATTCACAAATGGAGCACCAGACATGATCAAATATGTGAGTCAACTAAAATTAGTAGTTGTTCTACCTGTGCTATATATTTATTTGCCTAGGTATTTATAGCCTCCAGATTGTAATATGACATTTTTCTAAATAGAATTTACCTAAAAGTACAGTAAAAATCATTTTATAGGTCACATTGATGTAAAAGTCGCTCCCCCCTTTTTGAGATTTCAATTTTAGGAAAACACCTTTGTTTTTGTTGGTTTTTTCCCTACATGCTCAACACCGATAAATAAAGAAAGATACACAGGTTTAGTTTTGAAATAACCCTTGTTTGCAACATTTTATTCCATTAATATTTTTAGTGTTTTTAGTTAAACTGCTAGAAACTATTCATTTTTCAAAATTTAAAAATTAATAATCAACAGAGTGTAAAATCAAGTTATACATCCCACACCTCATCTGTATTAAACTACTGGTATTTTATTTTAGCTTATCAAGTACCCAAACAAGTTCAAGAACATAGCTTCTTTGCTTTACTGAACATTTCTTTCCAAAACCAATCTTGGACAATAGTTCCCGCTGACTTATTCAACGTTTTTTACGGTAATTGAAATGACACCTAATTCAGTGTCTTTTGTGGGACTTCTATGAATTTTGCGACCATTAGCAATTTGTCAACAGCCAGGGTACAGATTTATGAGTAGATGGATATCCTAACCTCTTTTTACTTACAAGATTACGAGAAAGATAAGACCACAGAAGGCAGTGAGAGAGTGTTTAACAGATTTAGCAAAGCTCCCCAGGGTCTACAAGCAGGTGGAAACAAACAAACCTAGACCTACTACAAAGACTTTTGAGTTTTTGTCTTGTACAAGTTCACTTGGTCAAAGCTTGTGCAAATGTATCCTTTGTTCCACTTCGCTGTCGCTCCTTTGAAAAAGGTGATTACTCTTTTTTTTTTTTTTTTTTAGGCAACCCAGGGGTGGGGGTGGCGTCCTAATACCTTTAGTGTTGTACAAGATAAATGAGCTTCAACTGATTAACTTTACAGGAAGGCTACAATAGAATATACAAATAGGACTATAACTAATTAAATATATTAATTTTTTTGTACTGAAAATAGTTTACTGCTGTGCAGTTTTGAATGGAGTTATCTTTCCTTGAAAGTGAAATGTTTGGTTATGTTCAGCGAATGAGAAGGTATTGCACCTTTTTTAAAAAAACTTTGTTTCAGCTGACCATGTAGTTTAATTACATTAAACAGTAACAAGAGGATACAGTAAGTGTTTGCGAGTTTAAAAAAGAAAACGACGTTCTCCAAAAGTCATGTCTTTTCAAGTCACTTCCTGTGTCCTCAGCACAGCCTTTCCCTGCTCCTTATCTGTGCCTTTGTTGACCAGACAGGCGCATCAGCTGTTTTCATTCACTTCGTTATTACATAATGTCCAGTGACAATGATGAGTGGCTCATCCAGGTGTGTCTGCTTTCCATTAATTGGACAGCTAAAGCCTGCATAGCTGGCAGAAAGGTATACATTTCTCACTATAATATTAAAAAAAGGAAGGGAAGGATCCAGCCCCAGAGTGTTTGCATCAGTGCCAAATGGTCTTTTGGTTTAGCAGGAAGCATCTGTTAGTGTTATGAGGTCAGAGTGTGTTATTAAGGAAATGCTTTTTACAATAGTCTGCATACAATGTGTTTAGTAAGTGACTATACTGTATATTCAATTAAAAGTGGTTGAAGGTGCACATTCCCCTGTTAGGAGATGCATTATGTAATCCATGGCCCAAAGGAGTGATGTGCTTGGATGCTTCCAGGCTTGTTTACCTCTTTACCTGACAAAGGGAGTCCATGCATTTCTCTGTGACCCAGTTACTCCAGTCTCTGTGTGAGCTATCGTCAGCAGAAAGCACGTAAAGGGTTACTTTATACAGGCTACAGTTTCACAGTATTTCAATTCTTACTAGTTTAATATCCTATTACACTTTTTCTCTATCATTCTCTGTTGCAGTTTGTGCTTATTTACCAGGCTTACGATCTATTCCAGCAAAAATCATTCTCTACCAGTTTAAACCTGAATTTCACTAAAGGCCAATACGTGCTTTAATATCTGCCCTCTCTGCAATTATGAGTTTACAAAATCAGTTTCAGAGGACAGCAATGAAAGATGCACACCCCTTATGGTCGTTTTTCAAACCACCTAGCTTTTTTGATGTGGTTGAAAAGAGACATTTCTGGAAGAGTAGGTAAGCAAGGTAAATAACAATCTAAGCAGGACAAAACAATATAGAACGACAGCGAATACACACAGTAGCAATATGAAACAGGTAGGGAATGAAATATGAACATGCAGTTGATCTGAAGTATCTGTAAGAGGCCATGTATTCTTTCCAGGAACTGAGAGCCCAGCACTGCTTCAGGGTGCCTTTTGTGGGAGCCAATAAGTTTAACCACACTTTACACTTGGTGTGTTTAAAGCCTGACTGTCGGGGGACTAAAAATCAAAACAGATGACTTCACAATTTTTACAGACAATGGTGAAATTTAGCACCATGCGAATCGTCTGTTTCTTTTTTTTTTTATCCCAGATAATTCTCTCGGAGGTCCTCACAATTGTCTTTTTTAATTTTTTTTATTTAACTCTGGTGTCCTGTGTCCAAATCTACCAGTGTTATGTTAGAATTGATATAAGCATTTCTGCGGTATTCGCCTCAACGCAATACCACCCTTTAATGAAGTTTTACGAACTGTACTGAGAATCTGCAGTTCAATAAATTGGGCATATCCAAATTGGGAATGGGTGAAAATAAAAAAACATAAATGGCGACTCTTTTTATATATATATAAAAAAAAATGGATGCGTTGAACGAAGCATTTGAAAATATGTATGGAAATGCATATTGCTCAAGGGACAAAGCGGTTATCTGATGTGGTCAAAGAAGATACAACAAAATAAAAAGGCTCTCAGTTGATACACTTCATTCTTCCTGCATCTTACATCCAGATCATTGTTTACAAATCATGCACAAAAGCGTTCTCTCTGGCCACAACATCGCATTTCATTTTGAATTTAATGACTATCCTTGATAAAAACGAATCCGCATCTGGGCGGTTACTAGACATCCTCTGCTTTTGACCAACACCTGGTTTTTAGTTCTGTGTGAATCCTGCTAAAGCTTATTATAAATCCTGGAATAGTTCAAACTTCAACTGTAATCCATATGTGTCCTTCAGAAACGTCTCTTAAGGGAGTGTGCATATTTTCAGCCTATTAGCGTACTGTACTTGCCACCTTCCTCTGAGGAGTGAGTTAGACCGGGTTGGACTGTCTCGCACTTTTCCTGTTTTACTTCTGTTTTATCTAAATAAAATGGTCCAAATAAAATCTGTTAGCAACTACCGAATTTTAGGTTTTAATGTTTAGTATTTGACTCGAAGATGTAGAGAGAGTTACTAGTACTATTGCTGGATGTCTGTCTTTCAGTATAGTGAAGCTGACCTGCAACTGTAACACCAAATTAACAAGGGACTGCTTATTGCACTTTGCAGAGGCTGTGTTATCTTCTCTAAGCTACGTTGAACTGTGGTTTCATTCCACATGATTCCTTCTTCCTGATATCCCTGGCTAATGCTCACTGGTGGTACAGAAGCTTTGAGGACAATGTGTTGGAAGCAAAAAATACTGTCTTGATGAAAATAGACTATGCGGCGATCTGATTCAAACATTCAAAATCCTAAAAGGTATAGACAATGTTGACCCAGGGCACTTCTTTGACCTGAAAAAAGAAACAAGGACCAGGGGTCACAAATGGAGATTAGATAAAGGGGCATTCAGAACAGAAAATAGGAGGCACTTTTTTACACAGAGAATTGTGAGGGTCTGGAACTAACTCCCCAGTAATATTGTTGAAGCTGACACCCTGGGATCCTTCAAAAAGCTGCTTGATGAGATTCAGGGATCAATAAGCTGCTAACAACCAAACGAGCAAGATGGGCTGATTGGCCTCCTCTCGTTTGTAAACTTTCTTATGTTCTTATATCATACCAATGCTTGATAGGTCAAAATAGACTCCTGTGGTTAAACAGAACTCCTGTGCATCACAGAACCCAAACACAATCAAAATCGGATACCTGCAACAGGACAAAAGTTTCCTGTTGATAAGAAATCACATAATTTATACAATTGTTTTAATATAATAATGAATACAATAAAACTAAAAGTCCTTCATTTCTTTACAGTACATGTAGACAGTTCAAGTAAACTGAAGCAAATAAATGTTTGTTGAGGGCCTCCATCCCTTCCGTGGATTGATGACTGGGTTTGGTTTAAGCCCCTCGGGTTTGGGAGCTCGTCCCTCGTCCCTCTCCCCTCTTCTGTCTTTCATGTCCCTCGACTCCTGTGAAGTATTTTCAAAGAAGAGTAATGCAAGCGCATTTATAAACCACATACTTCTGTCACCCCAACTCCACACTTCTGTTAATAACACAATAAAATCTATAAAAACTTCAAAATTCTGTTGAGTATTGATTAGTTGATTTTGGTTGACAGGCAGTAACCTTTATTTGTTTGAAATTAAGTCGGACTTGTACAGACATGGGGTGAATTCAGAATTAATTGCAATGTCATTGTAATTGTAGGTGAACCTATTTGTAATTATACCATATAATTGATCACTTACAGTTCAATTATGCATTTATTTGTCATTTGATTTGTTCTATTTTCAACCACTTTTGGTGACCCCATTTGTTTGAAAAAAATATGTTATATAGTATGTTTCTGAATTTGTACCTGTGATTACTGCTTAGTTATTTAAAAGTTACAAGTAATGTGTATAGTTTGTTACTTTTTAGTGTCATTATAATTACTGCAGCAGTATTGGAGATGGCAAATTGGTCGCTTTCAGAAGTGCTCAGTTTGTCAGACAACCCAACATGACACAGGGCGCTGTATTCAAAGCAACACAGAGGCAGTTTTTGACAGTCAGTAGAGGCCTCATCTGTTTCTGGTCACAGTCAGCAGACTCCTCTTGACTGCATTGCAGAGCCTTTGCAATTCTGAACAGTCAAAGAATGGTGTGTAAGTGGAGCGACAGCAAGAGGCATGGTTGTTTGTGCAAGTGAGGTATTTTGCAGTAATTAGAACCTTGCACCTTTCTCAGTCATAGAGCACATCTACATAACAAAACCATTTTATTTTTATATATCAATAATAGACTTTTCCCATCCCACATCTAGATAAAAGTCCTTAGAGATCATTGGATGTCTGGGGTTTATTTGTTTCTCATCTCTATTCAAGTGCTGTGGGCTCTTTATAATTAAATCGACTGCCCTTCCTATCCGCACAAGAACAGTCATAAATTGTCATTTGTTTGGTTTTGCCAAGATTGGAAGTGTCTTATTGCCCACATTGCCTGCTGTGTTAAAAACTGCCCAGCAGTGTACTACTGTACACCAGGCAATAGTAAATATGTCAAATGTAAAACAAATATTAATAAGGGATCCATTATTGTAAAATTGTGTCACTGAGAAGTGCTGCAAGACTGGTATATCAAACAATAAAAATGAGACACAGTGTTGTAAATGCTTGATGATGTAAACTAATATAAGTCATGCCCAACATCACCTTCTGGTTTCATGAATATGTTTTAATGAAATATCAGCCAATGCATAAACATTTCTCGTGTGTAAAAATAGTACACAACATACAAGTGGCTCTCCTAAAAATAGCATGCAATATCATTTACATACTGCATGTGGAATTATAACTATTTCTTCCAGCGTTTTAATAAGACACACCTGAGCTTTTCACCTATACACTGTGGCTAATCAAGCTCGTAGTAAAACCTGGAATGGCTGAAACTGCTATGCAGTGAGTCTTATTTCCATTCCTGTACCACTAATAAGGGTAGTAAATTGTAAAGGCTCCTCTACCCCTCCCTTCTCCCCTCCCCCCCCCCTCTGGCATGGTGCTATGGCAGTGATAGAAACATCCCCCACGCTGTGAGAGTGACAGGCAGGGCCAGCTCACCAGACTGTTGGTAGAGGTTTGATTTCACACACTGGGGTGGGGTGGATGGGATCCCCTCTGCTGGGACTGCATTGAGAATCTGAATGTGGGGGTGTATGTAGGAACATGTCAGTCTATCTTTATGTACATAAGTGTCGCATTTATTTATTATATGTACATATACGCGTACATGCTAGCTCAAATTGTGTCTTGCTGGGGATGCATTACATATTTGTTGGCATGTCACACTTATGGTGATGAAAGTATGTACATACATTTAACATCACTTTTTTATTTATATATATTTAGAAAACTAAACTTGATAAGCTCAAGTTCAGCTTTCATATAGCTTTCAATAAGACTTGTTCAGCTCAAGTTCTATAACAATCAGTATCTGTCATGCTTTAGTGAATTTTTTAATGTTATTCGTGAAGACAATAAGACACCTTGTAATATCTTGCACTTGGGTGACGGGATTCCCCAGCTATTGATAATTGCACAGCACTTGCGTTGTTCATGCCTGCTGTTTAACATGTCTTTCCCTCCTTCCCCAGCGTCTCCTCTCCTGCTCTTTGCAAACAGGCGGGATGTCCGGCTGGTGGATGCAGGGTCTGGGAAACCAGAGTCTGCCGTGGTGGTCAGTGGTCTTGAGGACGCAGCGGCAGTGGACTTTGTCTACTCGGAGGGGTTGATATACTGGACTGACGTGAGTGAAGAGGCCATCAAGCAAACCCTTTTCAATCAATCTGGGAATGTGCAAACCGTTATCGTTTCGGGCCTGGATTCTCCTGATGGCCTGGCTTGTGACTGGCTGGGAAAAAAGCTGTACTGGACAGACTCCGAAACCAACAGGATTGAGGTGGCCAATCTGAATGGAACGTCTAGGAAAGTCCTGTTCTGGCAAGCCCTTGACCAGCCAAGAGCAATCGCTTTGGATCCAGCACACGGGTAAATATAAAAAAAAAACAGAACATATAAGCTGGCCTATACTTTTTTTTTCACTGTAAAAAAAAATTCTTATGTCATGCCGCTTCAGTATAAAAATACACATTTCATGATTAAACATAATGTTTATTAAAGCAGAAAAAGCCTCATCATGCTATCTTGACTTGAACTTGAACAGTAAATGCTAAATTCTAGAATATTTCATTTTTGTGTCCACTATTTTCACCAAATTATCCCAACAGAAACATAAATTAATAATAAAAATACATGTGAAAAGTCCCCTTCACAAGTGGGAATTTTTTTTTGGGTGGGGGGAGGGGTGGGTGGTTACATGGCATCTGGTAAATTTCACAGCAGTCATGTAACCCGTGATAACCATGAAAAAAATACAGCCTACGTTCTCTTTAGCTTAATAAGCTAAAGAGAACGTAGCGTTACTGATGAAACCCTAATACATACCCAAAGAAAGAAGTGAAACTGTCAATGTTATGAAATCCACCCTAGAATTTGACTGGTGCATGAAATTAAAAATCTGAGATGTAAAATGGCAATTGGATTTAAAATACAATTGCAATATAAAGATCTGTCTCCCATTTAAACTAATTGAATTGACCCTAATATGTTAGAACTATAAGGAGCCTGGTGCTTTCAGGAACACAATCTTCCATCACATTTACAGCATGGCTTTGTTTCAAGGTAGTGTTTATTCTTCTTTTGATTGCAGTGTGGGTTTCATTTCACTTTAGTAATGGCATCATTTGAAAGCATTCAGGGTTTGGCTTGATGCTTGAGAGCATATGTGCATCCCGGTGGTACGTTTTCAGTTTCATTTTTGTACAAAGGTATTTCTTTTTTTGCTTCAGCGAGCATGTGTTTAGACTTAAAAGCAACACTGTGGCACGCAAGAGCTGGAAACACAGCAAGAAGATAGCAGTGAATACTTTCACTCAAACACCAAAATCAAGAACACTCTGTTGCTTTAGTTTCTAAACAGGCCAATTACTTTTGAGGCTGTTCTTGTGTGAAATTAACTTTAAACTGTTTGTTTGTTTCTTTACCATCTTGTTGAGTAAATAGCTAATTCGAAGAACCCAAATCTTCTAATCTTCCAAAGAAGTGTTTAAATGCTTGCCAAGGCTTTCAAGAACATCATTATTATTTCAGATTTTGTAAACAAATTGACGTAGGTGTGGCTGACACTTTTAATGAGGTGTTTTATGATCTGCCTTTGTTAATATGAAAGGATCCACGCTAATGCAGAAAGGTTTGGCTCGTATTCTCCATGCAATATGGTCATGGACAACAGATTCTAGAACCTTCAACTTGGAATGTAATAGTTTTAAATGCTTTCCAAAATTTTTCCTGGATGTTTAACATCTGTTAAAGGTATGTATGTTAAATATAGAGGTCAGCTCTATTGTTTATGACCAGGGATGGCCAAAGTTGGCCCTTCCAGTCTTGGTCTTTGTTCCAACCCTGTTCTAAATTGTTTAATTGAAACAATTAAACCTCCATCCGGACTCTGAAGTTGTTCATTTTATCATTTTACGTGTTAAACCTAGAGTGGAATTGCCCTCCAAGGCTGTGATTGGACACACCTGTTTATACAGTAGAATGTGCCCTGTGTAAAAATTCATTTATTTAACATTTATAATAACTCTTTACATGTAGTCTCATCCACATTCATGTCGTAGTATATCATAAAAATCTTTCTAATGGTGGGATATAACAAAAAATCGTGTGCTTCCTACATTCTGTTCTAAGGAAATTAAACTGAATCTAAAAGATGTACTTAGAACTGGCTTTGTTTGGGCAAATTTCACATTGTTTAGAATAAATTATGATTTTAGAAAAAAGTTGGAACATTTGTCTTATGGACAGAAAGCGTTCTTCATTTGGAAGTGTTAAAATGGCCATAATTCAGTGGCAGATTTTTAGGATCATTTGGAGCTCACACCTCTTGACAAAAGGTACAGGATAATAAAAGCGCTTTCATGTCTCTGAGCCGTGCTCCTCTGACTACATAGGAAGTCAGATAACAGCTTTGGTTGATGTGTGACAATCCTTTAACATGAACAGCCCTTCTCGCTGTGTGATCGAGGTTTTGTCTGGGATACGAGGCTGCCACAGGGATGAAAGCTGAAACTGTGCCATGCTCAGATTTGCAGGTGTTAGCACACAAGTTCTCTTGGCATCTCCGCATTGATCTCTGCGAAGCAGTGAAAAACAAAAGAAGAAAACAGGTTATTATTTTTGAAATATTACCAGCTGTTGTAATAAGATATAGGTTGATTTATGCCGGCAGTACAAAGCATTTGTTGTGCAAAGAAAAGGCTGATCCTTTCATATGAACCCACATTTTTTTTATAATCCCAGTTTAAAAGCTTCTAAGATTTTGAACAACAATAAATCAGATAGCCTATTGGCTCATTTCCCTGTCTTCTGATGCTTTGGCGAGTGGCAAAAAAACAATAGAGTTGTTTTAAAATGGATGCATTTTAGTATCATGTAGTATGTATTCTGCTGTAGAGATGTAACCTAATTATTATTACTTAATTACTTATTACTGTATACATATATATATACAGTACTGTGCAAAAGTTTTAGGCAGGTGTGAAAAAATGCTGTAAAGTAAGAATGCTTTCAAAAATAGACATGTTAATAGTTTATATTTATCAATTAACAAAATGCAAAGTGAGTGAACAGAAGAAAAATCTACATCAAATCAATATTTGGATATGAATAGATGAATTATATTGTAGGCTTTCATTTGCATATTAACAGTGTAAGATTTTCGGTTGCCTGTCCCAGGAAGATCCACTATATGTTTTAAGTTTTTCAACACCTTGCAACACCTCTACTGTGACTGAGACCTCCCAGGCTTTGTTTAAGGTGCTGATTAGTTCTTGATCAGAAACCTAAGCATTAACAATTAACTAGGTGTGGCTAATGGGAGAAGTAGGAACAGGAGCAGACTTGCATGTTTCAGAGCTCTTCATTAGGTATTTTGAATGCTGTTAAAAGGTACATAAGGACCTTTTTATTTTATTGTGTTACATGTTCCCATGTGTTGCTACAACTGTTTACATAAGGTGTGTGTGTTAATTTTTTTTTTTTTTTACATTTTGAACACTTTTAAACTTTTAAATTGCATTCCCTGCCTCAAGATGGCTTCACATGTACCCGCATAGACCTCTCAGAACTACATTTCCCATCATCCTCCTGCTCACATATGTAACCAAGATGGATTTACCAGTGAGCAGGAGGATGATGGGAAATTGTAGTTTTGAGAGGTCTATGCGGGTACATGTGACACAATAAAATAAAATGGTTCTTATGTACCCTTTAACTGAATGAAAACGTTACTATGTAAGAAATACTGCATTACAGTGGAGTCGAACTGCTGTATGTTGTATATGGGTCGGAGCAAGAAATCTAGTGTGTTTGAGAATATAAGCAACGGGTGATGTTGCAGTGGGTTAATGTACAAGTGAACCTCCAGTGGAAATTAGGAAACGTTACGGAACTATCACATAATTCTGCACGATGATTCCCTTACCTTAATCTGAATTCACAAGTCTAAATAGCATGCACCTGTAGGTAACAGGGATCTGCTTTTTCCACCTCTTGATTTGTACGTTACTAACATGCCTGGTAACTAACAAAGAGAAGATCTGCTCTGGAGCCTGGATTGGAATTACTGGAAGTATTTCCAGTCTGCCTGTGCTGTAGCAGAACTCCTCGAAGGAATTCAGATGGTTACACCCACAGCGGTCAGCTTGCAAGTGTAGCGCGCTTATAAATTTACAAACTGGCTTGAGTTCAAGGCTTGGCTTGTTTGAGGACCCAGGTTTGGCAGTGTGAGGCTGGAAATAGCTGAATAGTAATGCAGCAGCGATTTCTATGAAACGGCTGTGTTTGATGTATTCAAATTGCTGGTGATGAGGAAGTCGGGCACTGAGTGATGTTGCCCCGAGCAATACTTGATCTTGAGATTGCCTTGCTGTGATCAGGAGACACGGTCGCCCTTCACCTTGATCAGGCATATTCTGTTGGAATTCCACACACACTGGGAAGGAGAGCAAATTCCATGGTTTGTGTTGAAGCTGTAGTGTTGCACATTCCTTGGTGTCTGTTTACTCCCATCTTCCATAAGAACATAAGGAAAGTTTGGGAATAAGAGACATCAAGGCTCATCCTTTCTTGACACACTGTACGCCCCGATGTGATTGGACAGAATGCAATTGATTTTTTAAAAGGGTTTTAGATCTACTGCTTTACTTGGTAGACTCTTCCACGCATGTGTAATTTATTTATTAGTCATGTGTTGGGCTTGGGTCTTTACCTTGTTCGTAGTCTTTGGTTGCTTTGTTCAGAGTATGTGTTTGCAGGAAAATTGGTTTGGTGATCAGCGTTACAATGTTCAAATAAATAAATAAAAGGCATTTTTCTCTATAATTAATTTCAAAACATAAGGGTGCATACGGTGAGTCTGTACGACCATACTGGTTAAGAATGAAGCAGCTTTAGAAAACAAGAAGTTTTAGAGTTAGTGTTTGGAGTGATTTTATAAGATTGGCATACTCTTCGATTTCAGTGTGCAAAGCACTCAAACAATAGGGTGTCAGACTGCAGTAATCTTGGAATTTACAAGGTGAACTCGGCAGTACAGCGCACCAGTAAAGAGAATCAAGATCTTTTTGTGGAGTCCCAGCATTATTTTGTTATTCAGCTGATCAAAATGAAACCTAGACATTTTTGTCTTTTCAAGGCTAAAATTATATCTTATTGATATTAGCTTTTTTTTTTTTTTCTTGCTTTCATTTTGTGGGACAATATTTAAAATAAAAATAGTATTAAAATTAGTTTTTCTATTAAATGTTAACTCTTGGGCCTTCCCTGCTGTCGAAGAAGTAATGTGTTGATTTATTGAAACACATTTTACATTTTTAAAGAGCTCTTTTATCAATAAATTACCCAAAAGATTGAAATTCCATTGCAGTACTGTAGTGTAAAATGGCAGTGTGCTGGTGTCTGTTGATCGACAGCCAGTGTTTCCTGTTAAGTGATTGTGATTGAAGACGTTAATTAAGATCTATGCGTTTCTGAATTGGTGACTGCAGAAAGACTACTGGGGCTTCGTTAAGAAAGAGAGACTCCTGGGTCCATGCTTCATCACTCTGCTTGCACTGTGAACATCTGTGGCAGGTTGAGTAAGTGCGTCGGTCAATAAGATCTGCCTGTTCCTTTTGTGTTTCCCGAACCGTGAGCTGCTTGCTAGGAATTCTATTCCAGATACACTCATTTAATCTGTTTTCATTTTCTGCTTGGCTAGTTAATAGAAACCGTCACTATTTTTAAGCATACTAAAACTGCTTCTGTTGTGTGGTTTTTGAATACTAATTCCTGTGGCCAGCCATGGGTTTTAACACGTTCTGACGTGCAAAGACCGTGGCAGATTTTGTGAGAGGGAGAAAACAATTGTGACGGTATAAAACTATCAAGAACGATGTGGTTGCAAGAAGGAGCAATTATTGTTGGTTTGATACCATTAACGATGTTCTCATCTGGAACATTCGGTGTGCATTTGCGTCAGAAAAGGACCTGTAAACTTTACACCAATTATGCTTATAGATTCGTTCTGATGTCACAATCCGCTGCAGCCATCCTCTTCGCTCATCATTCATTGGCTTGTTATTGACTTCTAGGATGCTATTTTCTTTGGTTTATTCTTTTTTTCAATTGCAGTCTGGGAATTATATGCTCTCTCAAGTTAGGAGCCCATTATCACCCCTTTCAATCTCTTTGTTTCTACCCATTTTACAGTCAGCTAACCGATGGGTTGTTGCCTTAAATGCAACACAGTGGTTTTATGAGTTTGCTATGAGATGGAATCTTAGTGTGTCCTTTCAAGCTCTAATGTAATGGAGCATACTAGAACATCTGTACAACCCTACAAGTAAATATATTATGTCTTGCATCACCCTAAGTTTTTACACAGATAGTTATAGTACGTATTGTTTCTGCACTCTTAAGTTTCCTAAATTGCTATCAAAAGTCATTCATCTTTACATTTCGGGAGGTGAAAATAGTAAGTGGAAACCAAATGTTTTGATGTGAGGCAAGCCCTCACAAACACTGCTGAGATAAGTCTTACTTTAACTGTACAGCTTTTGATTTGGCTACGTATGTTTAGTCTAGCTAACAAAATAATCAAAACAGCTTCCGTCCCGAAGGCAGCTAAGATTTCTGCATTCTGTTTAGTATTCTTCATCTAAAAGCATGTCTAGCTAGTCTCCTTTTGGTTTTGTGCCAGGCTCAAATATTGATACTGGTTCATAGCGTTTACAAAATAAATCGAGATCACCATGGCTTTTATTTTAAGAGCATCAATAAATCATTCAGTGATAAACGAATCGCCCTCTTGCCCTGTTGTTTTCCTTGCGAGTTGCTAGACTGAAGCTCTATCATTTGTTTTTGTTCTGATGAGAAATGTTCAAAGATAACAATGCTTTTTAACAATTGATAAGTTATAAATGTTTTGCTTTTGTTGATTGCACTTCCAAACAGAAATTCTCATAAACAAGCTTTATGGGGTATGTAATGGATGTGCCTACTATGTTTATGCATTTATTTTATTTCTGTGTGTCTGAGTTTGTGCAAGAAGAAATAACTTTTGCCTTATTGAACTATGGAAGAATGTAGCAATCGGACTCCTTGAGCATGGAATTAGATTTGTATTAGTTGAACGTGACTGCAGTGCAACACAGGTTGAAGACGTATGTTCTTGGAATTGGAGTGTCCCTTTCCTCTTTTTCAGGTACATGTACTGGACAGACTGGGGGGAGGAGCCCCGCATTGAGAGAGCTGGGATGGACGGCAGCACCAGGAAAATCATTGTGGACTCTGACATTTACTGGCCCAACGGTCTGACGATAGACCTGGATGAACAGAAACTTTACTGGGCAGACGCAAAGCTGAGTTTTATCCACAGAGCGAACCTGGATGGCACCTTTCGGTACGTGTTCCCTTCCCTGTGCTTCTCCAGTTTTGATTAGCAATGACCTGACCTTGTCTGTGTTTCAATGCAGTCTGTTTAATGTGCTGTTTTCAGAGCTGAAGTACATTTTGATCACAGATCACACAATCCTTCTGAGCGCCTTCCTTCATATTTCTCACTTGGGATTTATTGAATCCTAAAGCCAAGCATAATAAATCACAAAAGGTGTTTGTGACGGACATATTAATAATGGTTAGAACACATTTATGGAGAATTGTGTTGCATTTAGTATTTCGGCTCCAAAATGTGGTAATTGAAAAAGTGTGAAAACATAATTGCTAACAGAGACAATGGCCTGGTTTTTGGCCTTGTGAACAAGTAATAGAAATGATGCACTGTAGATATCGGTATCTAACTGTTCATATAAGCATGAGTCTCTTAATGTGTGTTTGTTAATTACATATCTAGTTTATAATTGGGGCTTCTGATTTTCGTTTTTAACCGATAAAAAAAACGATAAAACACCCCTGATACAAAAAAAAATGAAATTGGTGTATAGCCAATAAACACCAAAAAACTATGGAAATGGTAACTCAATTCATGTTGACTTCACCCCTTCCCATTCCAAAAAACCCCACAAAAAACAAAAAGAAACTACCTTTTAGTGTAGCTGGGCAATGTCCCTCCTTCCTGACTTGTAGCTATCACACCAAGCATGTTGTGTCAAAGCGTCAGCGTCCTGTGTAACATTGTTGTTTTTTTTGTTTTGTTTTTTTAAGAATACTGTACCTCCTTGAAGGCTTTCACACCAGCCGCGTAGCATAAAAGAGAGTCTGAAATAGACTGTGTTCCTATTTCTCTGCGCACGTCTGGACTAAATGTACTTATTTAACTAATATATAAATGTATTTATTTTCGACAGACTACTTGGGCACACTGCATTGTGTGAAAAAAAGTTTAAAGAAATAAAATACAAGTGGGCACAAGCAAGCGCTGTATGTATATGAAGATCACAACCAGGAGTTTACAGTAACATACGATCTGTGTTCAGAATTTCAACAGGTAGAAAGCAAGTGTTCAAAGAGTTTTATCAGTAATTTATAAAATCAAGTCATTGTTTTGCGTATATGTCTGTGTGTCAAATGGGAAGGCACTTAACTTTCAACAGTGAAGATGTACAATAAAGACTGCTGTACACTCTCGAAACGGCAGGCTAACCAAATGTATGTACACTAAATATTCATAACATATGCCCATTTGTGTTTCTTTTTTTTCTTCAAAAGACACAGAACTTTTATTTAGTTTTCATTAGATAATATTTATATTACAGTACTTGGTGCTGAAAGACACACAGATATAACTATGTACTTTAAGGGAAATGTTGCGTTCAGTGACAGGGCTTCAGATTGGTTGACGCCTTTGGTATGAAAACAACTTGACAAATACGCCGGACGCTGATGCTTTGACGTGACGCGCTTGGTGTGAAAAGACCTTAATCGAAAACAATAATTTCATAGTTTATAAAAAGTAGACAAGCACTTTATGCCAGTAATGCCTTCATCAACTGAGTGTTGACCGATGAAGACATAATTATCAGAACAGTTTGTTTACTTTGTTTCTTCCATTCTGACCTCCCTTTGGTGGTCATAATGAAGAGATTCCACTGTAATTATCTTATAGACAATTACATCACTGCTTTTGAAGACAACATCTGTAAGTGAGCATGCTAGATGCTGGTGATAACATGTTGTAGCTGGTTTGAAGACACAGGGCTTGATGCATTTGTGCAAATTAAGTTTTGCAGAATCATTTTCACACACCTTTTTGCTTTTATTGATCCATCGAACAAGACAGAATGTGTTTGTCTGTTACAGGGTTGGGCAAAGTCGGTTGCCCCATTCCAGGTCTTACCATGTTCTGAATTGTTTAATTGAACTATATAAATACCACTGTTTACAACTGTTCAGAAGCATGTGTCCATGCTACAGCATTTCACTGGGAAGTAATGCAAAGCATTGTTTAACTGAAGTCATTAAAAAGTAAAATACTTTCCAAATGGATACATTGTCTAGCATGTGCCAATGCAATGCACAGCATTGGAAGGTTATAGCACCAGGTCTGAGAAACAAAACATGAATGAAAATCTGTTTGGAAGCCTGTGTCAGTGGTACCATGCTGGTTTATACATGTATTTGTTCTGCAATTCTCAACTAAGTTTTGGTTAACCAAATGCTTTCTATTCTGTTTCTGTGCATTGTGTGCTTTTGCTGTTTTTTGGCTCCTGGACTGATACCTGCATGGACCTCCTCAGAACTACATTTCCCATCATCCTCCTGCTCACATGTGTAACTGAGATGGATTTACCAGTGAGCAGGAGGATGATGGGGAAATGTAGTTCTGAGAGGTCCATGTGGGTGCAATTTAAAAGTTTAAAAAAGTGGTCAAAATGTAAAAATTAAATAAATAAATAAATAAAACAATACACATACCTTACATAAACAGTTGTAGCAACACCTGGGGACATAACACAATAAAATAAAAAGGTCCTTATGTACCCTTTAATGCCCTGCAACAAGTATGTAAAATGTAAGTACATATTTTTCACAGTTAAAATGAAGAGAAAATATCCTATCCAGTCATTGTGCCTCGGTAATACAGTACCACTGCACTGATGGATTACTAATTGAAGTATTTAGCCTGGTTTGGAAGATGTGACAGTTAACTGCCCCATGCCCCGTTCATTAATATAAATTCAAAGTTTTATCTACCAGAAAGATTTGCATTGGTGGTATTTTGATTAGCCTGTTTAGATCGTTAACATAGACCCCAATGTTCTTTTGAACAGGCAAACAGTGGTTGAAGGCACGTTGACGCACCCGTTCGCACTGACTCTATCCGGGGAGACTCTGTACTGGACAGACTGGCAGACCCGCTCGATACACGCCTGTGACAAGAAAACCGGGGAGAAGAAGAAGGAAATTCTCAATGGCATTTATTCTCCGATGGACATCCAGGTCCTGGGCCAAGAGAGGCAGCCCGACAGTAAGTTGACAGGTTTCTTAATATTTGCTATACAGTGTTCATAAGAGTGCCATTGACTCCTTATGATTCCATATAAGCTGTGATATACAGGACACAGTACACTTTTGATATACAGGGATGTCACAAAGGCATCCACTGATGGTACAGCACAGCAACCTGTCACCAAATGCCTGATTTTGGGTTGAACTGTAAGCAACACTTAACAGGACATTAAAATAGGGAAGACCAGAGTCATATAATATCTAACTGGAGAATGCATGTAGTGTACTTGGAGACAGCAGTTTCACTTGCTAGTAAAATAAAACCCTGGACTCAGTCTCTGATTTTAGCCACTGAAGATTTTTCTCTACTCTGGATTTGCTGTGTAGCTTAACTGAACTGCTATGGGAGGACTAGTAGTGAATATACACACACACACACACACACATGCATGCAGTAAGTGTGGTAGACTATGGTAGAGGTATAAAGGTCCCTGGTGTGTTCTATGAAATGGAAAAGAGTTTAAACTATTTTCCATTTGACAACCAAGCACAAATGCAATGATTATCTGGGCTGTCATTACTAGTGAGGTTTGCTTGTTTTCTCATTAAGCATAGCGGGTCTCAAATATCGCTAATCCAGGAGAGGCTGAAGGCTTTCAACAGGTTTGTTGTGTGGTGTTTGTTTGTAGGGTAGGGTCTACTGCAGGGTTGTACAAACCTCACTTCCAGGTCTTACTATTTTTCAAACCTTTTAATTAAACCAAATAAATACATTTGCCTTCCAACCATTAAATAATGCTCTGTTATTCTCGTTGAAGTAAATGTTTTTTTAATCAGTTTTACATCTGTAGTAATGGGGATTTACTCAGTGTAAGTTCTAAGCTTTGAAAGTCAGACCCAAGTTTTAAGAATACAGGTCAGATTTGTTTACAACAGAGGCTAGATAATCTTTTCAGGGCCAGCCCTTCCCAGTGCCCTTTACTCTATCAGCAGCAACAAGTCAGCAGTAATGTTATCTTTTTTTAAATGTTTGAATACCAGATGTAACCGATAACCATGAACCGGGGGGCACCAGATTTGATTTGAATGCCGCCGTACAATGGTGTGGGGACTTACTTAAAAAAAAAAAATTGTATTTATGAATGAAAGTTTTATTAAAGAATCGCCCTTCCTTATAGTCTTAAGAAAATAGGGGGTTATGGGGTGGAGCTTTCTGAGTGAACTCTGAGGCAATGACAAGCTGACCCTGTTGGGAGCAAGTAAATTTCAGAGTGGCTTGTGTGTTTATCACCATGGGACACTGCCACTGGGCCCCATTCGTAAGAGGGCTTCAATTCCTTAGCAAGCTCTTGTTGATTTAAACACAAGATCGATGGCCTAGCTTTAGCTCAGCTGTCTTCAAGATGGTTTGCACTTAAAAGAACCTAACAACGCAGGTTTCATGAAGGTAAACAAAATGGGTGAGGTGGTAATTCCAGTGCAGCAGGTGCAAAGAATCAAACCCACGGTCAGGTAAAGAGGCCTGTTCCTTCCAAAGGCCTCCTACAATTCTTTCTGCCCTACTTCGGTTGGCAATGTTTTTCAGGTTAGTTACAATGAAAATGAGCTACATGAGGAAATAATATTACCTATTGATGTTTGCTCAAATACCTTCCATATTCTTGGACTGATTTTCCTATAGCTAAGCTTTTTTTTTATTTTTTGTTTTGTTCTCTCTCTTAAATCTGTCGTGTCTGGAGATCAAAACAAAAGCTCTAAGCTGAAAATGACAAGGCTAATAAATCAATTGTTCTCGAATAAAAAATGAGAGAGAAAAAATAAAGCCATTCGTACATATGGTCATACTCTTAGCCAATTTAAAGTTCAGTTAGAAGTTGACTGTTTTCAGCTATTTTGAAAAATGGTACTGATGTGGTGATTTTATAATATGTATTTTTTTTTCCTCCTGTAGTTCGAACCCCCTGCGATGAAAACAATGGAGGCTGCACCCACTTATGCCTCCTGTCCCCTAGAGAGCCCTTTTACAGCTGTGCTTGTCCTACTGGTGTCCAGCTTCAAGACGATGGCAGGACCTGCAAACCAGGTAACTTCTTGGAGACTTTAAGTTGCAAATAAGAAGGTTCCGTGTATCCGAGATTGTAGCTGACGCTAGTGGGTGCTTTTACAAACATTTGCTGGTATAGGAAAAAATGCAGTAAGGATGCTGCTGCATCTAGCTGCTTTATTTTAGTACAACATAAAAAAAAAACTGAAGGCATTCTGTTCAGAGTTTGAAACTTGCAGCAGCCCTGGGTTTCTAACCTCCTCTTCAGATAGATGTTTGAACAATCAGGGCCCTGGTATATGTGCTCTGAACTGATCACACAGAGTCTGTAGGTTTACTAATAGTTCTTCTTGCAGCTATAAGGGATGAACCATTTATGTAATGTCAGACTCCTGGCCCCTGAGCATTTAAATAATATGCTTAATTGAATGTAGTTGCCCAGGACTGGGTGCATGGCTAGTTTTGGTGTTGTACACAAATTTCCAAAAGCATTACAGTTTTTAAAGTTGCTGTCTGGAAATGTATGCAGCCATAATTTTAGTCCAACTAGCACCACATTTTCCATTTTGGTGAATATTATAGTACATCCCTAATGACAAAACTCACTTCAGTACAGGGAGGTGTCTCTTTTTTGTATAATTCACTTTCCTTGTGTTTCTTAAATAAATTTGTTTTAGCAGAGGTCTTTGTACAGTTTATAGACCTTTACAAGCAAGTCAAATAGTGGCATATGCCTTTCCCACAAAACTGACATGTAATTCTATCCAAATGCTATCCATGCAATTGTTTAATCTTTCACAGGCTGCTGTGAAATACTTGTTTATTTTAAAGTCTGGGTTACTTTGAGTTTGGGTCATCTTAATAATCAAAGTTAGTAAACAGTCCCACAGTTTGTCTTTAGGATTTAATCAAAACTACAACATTGAAAAGCAGCCAGATATACCTTCCAGTGAGACTAAGTTTTACAGAAATTGTTTGGATCTTCTATTCTGTAATATAAAATGTTTTCTTTCACTGAACACAAGGTTCTTTATTTTTGGTGTGAAATCAATGCTGCTTTGTTACGCGAATAATAAATGATCTTGTGGTTGACACAGCTTTAAACTTTTAAAAAGGTTCTACATGTGTTCCATGCAAAATAAGTTTCAGCTTCAAGGCGTACAATTCAGCTATTGTCTGTCCCGTAGTGAATAGTGTCAGGACATAAATATCTTTCTCCTCTTTAGCTGAAAGTGTTGGCCAACTCCGAACTCATGCCTAACTTTCCTATATGGGTAATTTAAGATTTGAATAAAAATAACACCACAGCACTGTTAAATACAGAACAGGCAGTCTTGGCACGTAAACCGATATAAATCAGCTAGCTTACTGCCCTGGGAAATGCTCAGGCTCCCAGATTTTTTGTATTTATGATAGATGGGGAGTGTGTTTGGAGCCTGTGAGGCAATGGAACTGTTCACAAAGTGCTAGTAAATGCAGATTTTTCAGGATCCCAGGAGTACACAAAACCACTTGTGAAAACAATGACACATTCTTTTGGTTATTTAAAGCACTCAAAGTGGTCCTGGTGAACGGGGTATGTCCAGTCCCTAGGTATGTTCCAATAGTTGTTCAATGTTGGGTCATTGTGGGGGAGGAAAGGGGACTGACCTTTTCCCAGGTCATCCGTTTGCTTTAGGGCAAACCAATTATCTTCAAATCTGGTCCCAGCCACCCCCGCGGGACACAGCCCACTCAAATGTTTAAGTAGAAATAAATCTTTTTTTTAACCATGTACTATAGTACATTGTCTTTCAAAATTTATCATTGTAAAATACAACAAACCTACAGTACAGTGAAGAAGGCTCTATTGTAAATGTTTGTCTACTTGACTTAGTTTCTTCCAGTGCTACATTAGAATTCTGATTGAGTGTTTTGTACAGTAACTTCAGGGCATAGCAATGTTTTTATACATCACCCTTCAACTGCTTAAATTCATTAGACCGCACGGTATCCTGGACAAAAATCTCTGAAACCTATTACTTGAAATGTATGTTTCAAATCATTAAATGACCAGAACATTTGGTTTAAGTCTCGCCCTCAATATCGTCATTTTGTTGTTTGAAAACATCTTGTTTTTGATGGACTAAAAAGAAAAACAAAAGCAACACTGGCCAGCGTGTGCTTTGAATCTTGTTCAGCATGTAGACGTTTTCATGATGAAATGAAACGGACAAGCTGCACAGAATAAAACTTAAGTATTGAAAATGGTTTGCAAGGATTAAGAGGCTAACCAGCAGCGTTGACAATCAAACTGAATTTAAAACAATGTCTCATTGTATCAAGCTGATTAGCAGACAGACAGATGGGAAAGGAATAGCATGAAGTCCTGGCAAGGATTAGACTGTGTAATGGTAGCACTCTTCGTTTGTTTGTTTGGGTTGGGTGGATACACTGGAGCATTTGTTGCCCTATTATAGACTTCTTGTCACTTGTCAAATGTGAAGTGGGCCAAAAGGAAGATTTTAAAAGAAGAAGAAAAAAAAAACCTCATCAAGGCATCTAGATGGTCTGCTTCTCCCCTGTCACTTCTGATTTGTAGTTCATTATATAAACAGAACCCAGCTGAGGTTTTTAGCACTGAAGCATGAATGGGTAAAGCGAGAATTTCAAAACCAGGCTGTAATTTAATTGCCTCTGTGTGCTTCGGTTTAAAAAAGAAAAAAAAAATTCTGCATGGACCACTCTTCAGTTTGTTAAGGCGTTCTTGTTTGAAAGAAATGACCACGTCGTTCAATGTATTGCTGTGTAAAGAATTAATGGATTGACATTTTCTGCTTGATTGTATATGTAGTGGTATTTTGTTATTTTAAGTTCTAGTTACCATTTTAGAAAACAAACTTTTTTTTTTTTTAAAGTGTTTGTTTTTAACCATAATGTTTATTTTTTTACTCTGTTTAGACTTTTTTTTTTTTTTAATTTAGTCTTCGCCAATGGTTTTTTACCCTGGTTTTCTCCCCAATTTGGAATGCCCAATTATTATCTTTATCCCGGTTCACCACTGCAACCCCCCGGCGACTCGGAAAACGGAGGCTGAAACACGGGTCCTCCAAAACTTGTTCCTGCCAATCTATCATTTTTCGCACTGCGGCTCCACAGCGAAGCCACCAGACCCATAGTGCCGGAGGACAACACAGATCTGGATTGGCTCCACTGCAGACCCGCAGGTGCCCTGTCAGCCACAGGGGTCGCTGGTGCGCGGTGAACAGTGGATTGCCCTGCCGACCCGGCCGGCGCTCGGCCAATTGTGCGCCGCACCCTAGGAACCCCTGGTTTCGGTCGGCAATGACATAGCCTGGATTCGAACCTGCTATCTCCAGGCTAACAATCTGCCAAATAAAGAATATGCTGAATCTGGAGTTTCTCAACATTCGTCAAGCCTGCCCTGAAGGGACCACCCTTTCTCTTTGTGGGTGAGAGAGCAGTTCGGTCTCCATGCCGATCAAACCCTTTGCCTGTCTTTTTTTTTCTTTTTCTTCCTTGCCTCACTGTGAAGATGGGCATTTCCAGTTGTGGTGAACTTGTGTGGTGTTTTTTTTTTGTGACCGCAAAACCAGTTTCATATGTGAGATCTAAGCCAGATTTCTCCCTTTCTTTTTTCTTTAGGCGCTGAAGAAGTATTATTGCTAGCGAGAAGAACAGACTTGCGGCGTATCTCTCTTGATTTGCCTGACTTCACAGACATTGTGCTGCAGATTGATGACATTCGGCATGCCATCGCTATTGACTATGATCCAGTGGAGGGTTATGTGTACTGGACCGACGACGAGGTCAAAGCAATCCGCAGATCGCTCATCGACGGCACTGGGGCTGAAACCCTGCTCACCACTGAAGTGAACCACCCTGATGGGATAGCAGTAGACTGGGTGGCCCGAAACCTTTACTGGACCGACACCGGGACCGATCGCATCGAGGTGACGAGACTAAATGGCACGTCCAGGAGAATCCTCATATCGGAAAATTTAGATGAGCCAAGAGCCATCGTACTGGATCCTATCCGTGGGTATGTATAGTGCAGGCTGCTCCCTCCTGCTTCAAGTTTATTCTCTACTAAACGCTTACAGTGGTTGTGCCTAACAAAATCATTTCATTAATCTTACCTTTCATAAACTTCCATTCACTATACAGGTCTTACATGAGCAAATACAGTCAGCTCTCTTTATACCGCCTGGTAAGGGCCATGGGGCAAAAATGGGCAATAAGCGAGGGTGGCGTTATAGTGAGGGTCCAAAAAAAAATAAAAAAAACCCACACACGCACAACCTTCTATGTTTGCAATACATTCAAACTTTTTATTTTTTGTTATGTAATTCCAGTATCTCCAGGCCATTTTAATAAAACATTAATGTTTTTTAAAACTACAGTACTAGTTCTTAACACAAGAGTAGGTATACTAATTTTATCATCTTTTCCCATCTGTATGAAACATACATGGTTACTTTTGAGGAACAGTTTATACTTTTAAATAAATACATAAATAAATAAAAATAATAATAAAAAATAAACTCTCAATTAGTGTCAAATCGCTGAAACAACAATTCCATAAAAACAAAGCGTACGATTTTATTTATTTATTTATTTTTTGTACTGTACTGGTCATTTGAACTTCAGTATTTGTGGCACGACTGTAAGTCTGGTGAATACTATCCCCCATTGAATGATGCCATCTATTTATTTCACAAAGCAATTTAAGCTCAACAGCATTGTTTTGGGAGCGGGAGTGTCGATGACATTGGTATGAATGTTCAATTAACAACGAATTTGGAAAGCAAGTCAAAGGTTAACTGCATAACTTTGTTGTTTTAATTGCCCATGATTATTTCGCTGGCGCTACAATGAGGGAAACTACAATGCTTATATTTGTTTGCTTGGCTTGGGAAGTTGGCGGACAGCTGGGTGACAATATAACAGGTAAAAATAGCACTGTTTTTATATTGGTGACATTTGTTCAGAGAGAAGGTGGGTGGCTTTATGAAGGGGGGCAGTATAATGCAGGACAACTGTAATAGCAAACATATATTTCTGACCCAGGAAGTGAAACAGTAACAGATTTCCTGAGAACAAGGCAAGAAACCTTTTTTAAACCTAATGTAAATCTGCTTATGTTGCAAATACATGTGTGCTAGAACATGTGTTTCTTTCGCAACTGCACATCAGAGACCAATCTAGTGAATGGAAGTGCACGACATGTGACATTTATGGAACTCTTTTGTTCAAAACCACTTTAATCAATTTGCTTTACAGTGTGGAACAAACCCAACTTGTTCATATGTTTAACACCAGTGTTACTAAAATAAATGACATGCCTGGTCTTATTCAATCAGACTCCAGTCAGAAAACCTGGTGCATTTTGCAAGCAATAAAGCTAAAGTACTTTTTTAGAGCACATTTATCCCAGCTGTCACTAACTCGCTACAGTTTGTTTCTGTAAGAAAGAAAAATGTGATCCAAGCCTTTCATTTTACATGGTAATTATAGGGTCTGTAGTCATTTGATTGCTTGCTGATATAGTCAGCATTCTCCTTGTGCAGTGCTAGCTTATTCTAAAGCTGGAATAATTATAATAAGCATTGTTTTTAAGTTTTTCTTAAATTACTTTTTATTTATTTAGGTATTTATCTTTGTTTTTGTATTTATGCATAGATACATGTATTGGACCGACTGGGGCGAAAAACCAAAGATCGAGCGTGCCAACTTGGACGGCAGTGACCGCCTTGTCCTTCTGAATAACTCTTTGGGTTGGCCAAATGGGTTAGCAATAGACTACGCAGTGGGAAAGCTGTACTGGGGAGATGCCAAAACAGACAAAATCGAGGTATGTAGAACTGAAATGTAGTGCAAGGCATGGGTTCTCCTCTTGCTGGGATTGCATTGTTGGAAGTTTTGTCGTGGCTTGTTGTCTTCATTCAGAATAATCATGTGCACTTTGTTTTGGATTGAATGACATCACCTTGAGTATGTGGAAGGAAGCCATACTGTGGGCCCATGACATATTTCCACCGGCCTCTATAGACCAGTTTGAGCTGGACATTGTCCAATAGGTACCAGAGTTTAGGGCATGTTTGATTTATGTCATATGTGTTTTGGGAAAACAGGTTTGTCTGAAACTGCGGACAGAATGAATAAGCTATTTCATGGATGACACAATTCTGGAATTTTTTTTTATCAAATAATACTAATCATTGTCAGTGAATCTGAATTGTGAAAAGCGTTTTTTTTAATGATAGTTTGACTTTCCACTTTCACCTTTCCTACTGAAACACTCAGAAGACGGTTTAATGGTCTCAGTTCTCCTTAACTATGATTGGTTTCAGGAAACTTTATTACATTTTTTTCTAAATTCCAAGCCCACCCCTCCACTCAGTCATCTTGTCACGTTGTTCATGTCATCGTATGTTTGAATGTGGGTAGGTTTATTGGGAGTTTCAGTCAAAGATGTTTGTTTGAATACACTGTATACAGTTGGATAACCATTTCCATCCTCCCTGTGTCTGACCTAAACCTTTGGCACAGTAACTTGAGCAATGTAGGGAAAGGGTAGCATACCGATGGTGCTTCTGATTTCAGCCATATGCAGTATTTTCCCCCTGCTGGTATATTGTTGCAGGCCTAATCTAAAAACATTACTAGGCTTGTGCATTTAAATTCTTACTGGGAATAAGAGTCCATGCTTGACATCTGTTTTTATAAATTTTGTGTTTTTTAGTATATACTTTACAAGGGGAGTATCCCATTTTATCTTTGTGTTACTTCAAATGTCTTCTGATCACTATAAAGAAGAGGAAGAGGAAGCCATGTATTCTGATCAAACCAGCGAAGATAATCAATTTCAGTGGGGATTTTAGTTTCTTCTCTGATTGCTCATGTTCTTCTTTTTGGTTGTATTTTGTGTTAATTAGACGGCTTGTACAAACAGGTTAGGGAACATTTGAATACCTTGACAGATGTATTAGCATTTGGTTACATGTTCGGCCAGGACTGTTGTATAAACAGAAGATAATGGTGCTGTTTGCCAAACAAACTGTATTTTGTTTAACCCTTTCCATACACAACTAAAATAGTATTTTTTTGTTGTTGTATGCAATTCATCCAATAGTTTTACTCTATTTTGGAAGAGATGTTTATTGTTCCGCCGAAGATACAATAGACGTACTGCTAATATTAATATTAAATAAAAAATACAAATTGTGTAAAACTAAACAAATCAATCCAAATTTCAACAAAATCTTCAAAACAACCAAAACAAATACTGTTTTGCAAGGTAATTCATGACAGCTAATGCATGCTAATGATCCTGAATCTTGTTTTTGTGAGAAATGAGTAATACTTTTAATTTACCTTTAAATATCAAAACGTATCTTAATAGGTTTGTACACCAACAAAACGGAGGCCTGAAACACACACACACACACACACACACACACACACACACACACACACACACACACACACACACATAGTCCTGCATGCATGCATGCATACACATGTGCTTTATAAATATGCTAATCTAGCTGTCAAGGATATATGTGAGGGAAGATCCCATTCTGAATGTAAAAAGCCCAGCTTTAGCTGGTATGTAATGCTATGCTGATTGCTTGTGTGTTTGTGGAGGGTGTATGAAGTTTCATGCGGTGAGAGCAGCAGTTCGTTTTTCCTCATTGAGACCTTCCCATCTGCACCGTTCAGCTGCAGCACAAAGGACCCAGTCACTTTCCTAAGAGTTTACACGCTGATGAAACCATTTGGCAGGGCTTGTCAAACCTTGCGTGACAGCAGTCTGTAGGGCTTTCCCTGCAGTTTTGGCACCCCCTGGTAACATTGTTCCCAGCTTTTGAAAACACTTACTTGTTTGGCACCGTGGAGCGAGGGGGGAAAAAAATTTACCTTTTTTTATAGGAAAAGAAAATTGTGTGTGGATGGAGTTAGCTGTAACACATTACACATTACAAGAAAAAGCATTAAAAATCTCAGATTTTAATAATGGAATTGGAAACTTTTTTTTTTTCACCCCCATGAATAAAACTAGATCAAAGGGGATTATGGGTTTCCAGCAGAGACCAAAGTAGAGGCCAGTCGCTTCCACGTGCAGGGTTTCTAATCTCCCTCTTTTTTTCTAATAATTTTGTGGCATTTAGTCCTGACCAACTCTAATTGTCCAGATACGACTTCATGCAAGCATATAGGTTTTGTTTGTTTTCAATAAGGTTTTAATACTTTAAGTATGCAATTGATGCAGAAAAAGGCTGGGAACTTTAATATTGCACTTATCCGATTTGTTTTTTCAATGCAAGTTAGGCATTTAGATAGTTTAGCTACAAACATATCAGGTAACAGTGTTATCTCGCTAGGCTCGACAAAGCTAGGGTTACAAATCCTTCTGAAGATTGAACAGCCGGAGCAATTTGATTATGCACTGGGAACAAGTTTCTGAAATGTAAAACAAATACGTTTTAAAAACTGAATTTAAAAATGTCTTCAAAACCCTACATGCCCCCAAAAAAAACCCTGAAGACCCTTTTCTTTAAAGGTTCTTTGAACGTGCATCCCTGTAAGTGTATCAGCAATGATTTGTTCTGCTATTAAAATGAATGTGTTTGCCTTTTTTCTCTTTTTTGGGGGGTTGAGAATGTATATAATTGCATACAAAAAAGTGTTTTTCTATAGGCCTTTTTTAAGACCCAGTGACACAACTACTCAGTCAGAGGCATCGAATAGGAGGTCATTCTTTCAGAGCTGTGATTGACCAATGGGGCCCTGTGGGAAAGGAAGCAGTCTTTTTCTAAACTAGGGCTGACCTCTTCTTTTAATACAACAATGAAGTCATAATGGGGGCCTGGTTAGTTCTTAGAAGAACCCCACAGCCAGATGCACACTTCATTGGCAGGAGTGGCTCTCAGCTCCAAAAAAAGCATTTGACAAGCATTTTTCTGTGTGCTTTTCAGAAGGGCTCTTCAAAGTCACCTAATGGGACTTTCTCCTTTCTTCTGAAAACACACTTCATGTGGAAGAAACTGGCTGAAGTGCTAATGTGCGACAACGCTGACATTTTAAAGCCATCAGTAATTTCTCATTGCAGTTCTTTTTTCAAGGCTTTATTTTGCATTGAGGCTTTTCTTTCAGATTTCTCAAGTTTGAATAAATAAATAACTTTGTTTGTTTGTAAAAGAAGAAAAAAATACTGCTTGCTAGCTTTTTTTTTTTGTGATGCCAGACTTTGAGATGAAACAAACTTCAGGTCTGTGGAATGAATGGTTTTGAATATGCCTTCTGGCATTTGGAATGTGCCTATTCACTGGCTGAATGAATGTAAATAGAAGGCAGGGAGCAGCGTAGTTCTCTTCACAGATTTATTTTCTGTGGCGCGATCCCTGTACTAGAGACAGGAGATTACTGAAAGGAACATTTTTCCTTGTGGAGATCTAAATTACTTTAGGAAATACATTTCCCCCTTTCCCCCTTTAACTGTAATATACTGTCATTCTTTTAACTTGAGTTTTTATTTTTAGGCAATAGGGGACCAACAGACTTTTGCAGGGCGCTAGCAAAAATTCTTGTTTCCTTTTCTTTCATTCTTTCCCCCCCCCCCCCCGAGTTTGAAATGATGATTGTTGTTTCCTCAGCCTTCGCTCCTTCTTTACATTGCCACTGAAAGCTTGGTTTTGAATCGCTTCCAAGAGTCAGATCCCTTTCATCTGTGGTTCTGTACTTCTGAAAGAAGGCTAAATTATTGGCACTCAGGTTTTCTGGTTCTACTTTAACAGAACGGGATTTGTGAGACTTGTTTTTGAGGGGGATCAGATTCTACTGATTGTGAAAATCATCTGATGTTACCGACAACCGGGTTCCTTAATGTTCAGATTCTCTTGATAATGTGTCTGACTGATGTGCTGTTTGCAATGTTGAAAACCCCATTTGTTCTACAATAATGTAGATTTGGTGTTCTGGGGTTTTTTTTTCTTTCTTTTTCCATTGACTGGCAGGTGGTTATTTTTTTATGATTTTGTTTTTATTTAGGCAAGTAACTAAAATAGGGATACTGATTTACCATTCTAGGGAAAAGCGCATTCTGTTTTTCAAAAATGACCAATTCTGTTTTTTCCCCACTTTTTTTAAATCAATTTATTGATAATTAAACATGGCATTTGAACATAAATATTATGTTGATAGTTAAAATAAGTAAATTAATAAATATTACCACAATTTTTTTTTTTTTTTTTTTTTATAAAGCCAAGCTTTTCAATCAGACTCTTGTTGCTGTAATACTGGGGTGTTGACTGACTCGTTGCTACACAGGTTCTCTGTTGTGTATCACCTGATTTGTAATTTTAAATAGCACCCCTTTTACATCCTTTACACAGTGGGTGCGTTAAGTAACTGAGCGGCTCAGAGCAAGAATGTTGCTGCTCACTCGGATCACCGATTCAAATCTGCTCTGTAGCGTTCTGAGCTGCTCAGAGGGAGCGGTACTGAGCATGCCGTTAAGTGAGCTCTTTCACTGAGCTGCTCTGAGCGGTTCACTTACTTAACGCGCCCAGTAAAGCAATCAATTTCCTTTAAGGAATGTATAGCTAGAAAGCTTGATTTCTTCATTGGCAGATAATATAATTTAATTAAGAAACCATCATGGTTTAACATGGCTAATTATAGCTTTATTAAATGCAGGTAGTAGAAAGAAATAAACTAAACAATAATGAAATACGCAAATAATTTAGCTTGCTTCGGGAAAGCCCCACCTTGAGCGCAATACCTTGGGTCTAAGTTTTTCAGGAGAGAAGATTGCAGTGCTTTGCCATTTTTGTTGCCGTCTTTTTTTGCTTTCTTCTCCTTAGTGTTTACAACTGGCAATATGATCTTTTAATGGTGTGACTCGCACATGATCAATCGAATGACAGCAACATTTGCAGAATAGTATCCCACCATGCTCACGTAGATAATCAGAAAATGCTTTATCTCTGTCTTTTGCTGAAACATTTCATTTTTTTCTTTCTTCGTTGGTGCAGTCGCCATTCTGAGTTTCAGCAGAGACACATGAGTAAAGTCACGTCAGGAATTAACTCAGCTTGGCTGGGCGTAGTGCAAAAAATACAAACAACTGGAGTTGCGAGAAACACAACACTGCAAAATTCCATTCCCAAAATGCCTACTTCCATTCGCAATACCCAATTCTGCGAATTTGGCTACTTTTTTTGTAATATATACGATAATCATTATTTCTTAGACTTAGAACGTTTTACTAAAGGTGTTGAATTGAATGTAAACCTGTACCTCTCTTTAGCCTGTCGCTCACATGAATCTGTTGGAAGTTAGTTGGAGAGCTAAGGCAGTGCCAGACAGCCGGCATGCCCTGGATAAAGATTCCTGGGCCTAAGGTAGCCGATAAAAAATATCTTTAAACCATGCAGATTAACTATGTCTGGGGACTTACGAAGAATGGCAAATATTTACTGTTTAATGAGTGCGCTTTTCTATTAACAAATACAAGAGAGATCCATTTGAAGAACACCCTGCCAGTGCGGTTACTTTTGAGATGGAGCTGTTGATACTCTTAAGGGTTTAATAGTTAATTGCTGGAAGAGATTTGGAGAGTGAAGTTGGCACTAGCGATTGTTCTTGTCTTGCTGCAAGCAATGAAAAGTCCCTACATTATGAAAAAAACATATTTACACTCAGCAACACGTGTTGAAAGGGTTCAACAGGGTTAACTAAGACAACACCTGCAGGATACTGTATAGTGGTTTCATTACGGGGAGAATACATTCAGATTCAAGTTTCGCAGAAAGGTTAGAAAATAGAGATTGGAAGTCCTTGAAACTGCTCTCCGAGTAGCAAGTTAGGCTGGATCGTGCCTTTACCTCTTCACAGCATTTTATTATTTGGAATCAGAGTCAATTCCTGTTTGCAATTCCTTTTAAAAATCAATTCCCAATTCCAATTCCTTCGAAGGAATTGATATTTTAGAGACATAATGATTGTTAGGATTGTTCAACTGCTCCTTTTTGAATCCAATTTAATTGACTAACTATGACTTCAACTTTTAGTAGTTTGTTGCCACTGTGAGCTCATTTTAACAGAATACTGCCAATTGCAATTTTGATCAATGATGTGGAATTAACAGGGAATGGGGAATTGATTTTAAATTGGAATTGAAAAGCAGGAATTGACCCCAACCCTGTTTGGAATGCTTTAGTGTTATTTCAGTCCCACTGCTCGAGATTGTAGTTCCCAGGGAGTATTCTCAATGTTACGTTCCAGGGATTTTCCATTGGCAGGTGGGAGATTGCATTAAGGGTTGAAGCCGTGATAGTTATCAATGCCTGCTGTGACCGTGCTGCTTCCATGTGAGAGGACTTGAGCCAGCCCAACCTCAAACCATTACTGATTGCACACCTGGTCTTCCGAATACTCTTGTCACTTCCTGTAATCTTTTACTGCCTACCACGCAGACGCTTGCTTTATGGTATCTTTTTACTAGCAGTTTCTCAACTGTTGATTACAATCCACTATCATACCTCCCATAAGCAAACATCACATGGTTTTTACCTTGTTGATTGGTACAGTACCAGCCTTCCAATGACGTATCTGTAAGTTAGTACGCTCCACTTTTTAATTTTTTTTTTGGCCTTTGGTCTCAAGATCATAGCTCGACACTCATAAGCAATGCAAGGATTCTCCTACTTTTCGCCAGATGTTATCGTTGTGTCATAATGTTATGTTTGTGTCAAGGCAACTAAACAATAATAGTACTGTTTTTTATTATTATAGCTGCTGTGTAGTGCAAAAATAGACTGAGCTAAAAAAAAAAAGATTCCATGTTGTGTTTAGGCCATGGTGATTCTGTGATGGCTGCCATTGGCTGTGATTGTCCATGGTGGGCTGTGAATTGGCTGTTTATGTCTGTTTGGCTGTGTATATCCTGCTGCAGAGGCCAGTAGGCAGCACAGCTCTTGGATTGTGGAAGGGAGCCAGTTTTCCTCTTCATTGGGCTCGTAGGATGAGAAGACTGGTCAACATGGCTGGCGATTTTCAATGTTCTAAAGAACCGCTATTGTTGGACTACAACCATGCAGCACAGACTGACCGCATATATGTATTTATTTTTAAAGGATTTGGGATAAAGTTGATAAATACATTCCCCCAGGTTTCTTATTTTATGAGTCCGTAGAACCAGCCAAGTCATAAATTACCTGGTCCACATTGTTTGCTCTGAGCCAGACTCAGTTTTAATATTGGAGGAAAGTCTTTGATGCAGCTGGAATAGCAAACGGACTGGAGAGCAACGGCTGGTACACTTTTATTTTTTTTAATTTATTTTTTTTAAATACTCTGTGGAAAGAAATGCTTTGTGAGCAACTTTTTCCATTGTGTATGCCCAAGGATTGAGCAGTAAGCTGTGCAGGTCATAATGGTTATAATGTTCTGGAACTTAAAACACGTTCGTGGTAATGGCCGTATTATGCTAATGCAATTAAACTGGTGCTGTAGCTGATGAAAACGTGTGTATTTAGAATTGCGATGGCTCAACCAACATCGGCTTCAACTTTGCTATCCGTTTCAAGTGGAAGTATGGATCTTCCTAATGTAATGGTTTGCTGAGGTCCAAAACTCCGGTCTTTTTAAACTCTTTAGAGTGCATGAGGATTGACTGTCGTCCTTTTATACCTGCCTACTATTGTTCTACTGTAGTTATATTCAGCTTGACTTTCTGAACAATGTCAGATTAAACATTGTATCCATGACTTTAAACACTAAGGTATCTGAGGTAAGGTTACCATATGACTCCATGTACACTAGGACAGTTTGGGACAGTTTTCAGGTACCTTTCACAGCAGGACTACGCCTACCAGGGTGCATGAGCTGAGGTGTGAGCTAAATAGCCTGAATGGTCCCAAATTGTTCCAGTGTAGAGGTCAAGAATGTAATGATTTCCATTTGACTGATTTACATTGAAGAACACATTAGCCAAAACCTTACACCTTTTAAAACCATTTAAACCTGGCAATTTGTATCAATGACATGTATATTATATGTAATTATTTGATTATGTAGTTTAGGATCTTTTTATAGACATAGTCTAAGCAGTTTTGAATGTGGACCTTGACTGAGGAAGCACAGACAAACCCATAACTGATGTGTCCCAGCGGCTTTATATGGAATTTAACAAGATTTTCAATTAAAAAGTAAAAACAAACCATATTGACTGACATATGATGGTCAACATCCAGTGACCGCAACAACTGTGCAGAGTAGCCTTGCTTGGGTTTGCACAGCAATCTGTTTAATTTCCTGACTGCTGAGAGCTTGCCTACAGCTGATCACGGACAATAAGGCAAACCGTTTTTTTTCTTCCGGTTTTGTTTTGTGGCTTATTAACATGATTGTGCCGAAGTTTGTCGTTTTTATAACAATGTTGCGGTCCAGATTCGCCACCACAGCTGTTGAATTGTCTGTTCACAATGCATTCCATATGTGTCTAAGACCACATTTTGGGTAGGAATTTACAGGCTACGAGATGTTTAAATAATGGGCTTTGAAACATTGCTTAACTTTTTTTTTTTTTTTTTTTTCACCGTATCCATTTATTATAGGCTTGCTAGATGGATCAGCAGGAATAAGTTCTTGCGTGTGAACTCTGAATCAACATGCAAATGTAATTTAATTTTGGCAAAGTGTCCACAGAGTTGGCAGGACGTGCTTTGACTGTGTAATAGCAGTACACTGTCGTTTATAGGTTGGTATATTACATTTATTAGGTGATGTGCTCCAGACTGGAGCTTTAACATTCAATCATACAGGGCTGTTTTGTCCGGGATGTCTGCATTTTACAAAGATTTACTATTTTTTTTCATCTTGTTGTTTTACTTTTAAGGGTAAACTTCAGATTTTAAAATTAGCAAAAAATAACTTTCTAGTGTAGCACAGATTTTATTCCATTTTGCTTTGCACTTTACTTTCAAAATCAGCTAAACTATTTGGAAACCATGCAGAATGTTCTATTGTGTTTTCAACACATTGTGCAAAAGTATATCTGATCCTCTGTGTTTAACACCTCAAACATGTAGGAACTTAGATAAAAAGAAAAGCATACATTCGAGCTTATTCCAGGATTCTGAAGCGTCATGTCCAATGTTTCCAGCTAACCCTTATAATATTTCAGAGTGGCCTAAGGGCTTTAAACTGTGGATCTCAGGTACAGTACTGATGAAATTTGGTGAATTCTTTGGTCGTATGGTGAAAATAAAATTAGCTCCCTCATAGAACAGGCCCCAACTGAAGCCTGCCTTTGTTGTTATGTGATTTTAAAGTCGAACACTTTGGGGAAATACATGTTTTTGAGATTCTCACACCTACAATATGTGTGGATTTCTATGAAAGTGCTAGGAGGAAAAAATGTGACTTCTATATTTCATTTAACCAGCCATATATAATTGTTCCCTTTTTAAAATGAATAGTTTTTTGTTGTTGTTGAGAAAGTCTCCTGCTGGTGCAAAAAACTATGGTGCGAAGTGCTCTTTCTTTCCCCAAATTAAATGGAATGAATAAAAAATAAGAGAAAGGAGTTTCATTGAGTCATTTTACTTGTTTAAGCTCTGGTTCCATTTTTAAAAGTGTTTTCAGTTTGATAGCAAATATATATATGTACTATGCTTACAATATTTTTCAAAGCAGGGTTTCTTTAGATAAAGCATGTCAATTGGATTAAGTAAAGCAGTGAGGTACTTTTGTGTTTCTTTTTTTATTTCCCTCCTCACAAAAACTGGACGTTAATGTTTTCATGCTTGATTTGCTGCTTTTCATCATGTAAGAAATTCATTGAAATTGAGGGAACCTGTCTGTCTCCTTGAAAACAAATGGTTTCATTTAAATAAGATTCTTTTCCAAATGTTTCTGTATGCAGATAAATTCAAAGGTCTTGGTTTCTTTCTTTCTTGTGACAGTTCTCCCCCATCCCCTCAGTTTTCTACAAAGAGATATGTTAATTTTAATATAAACCAACACAAAAGGTGCAGATTTAGCAGTTAAATTAATGCTCGCTTCATGCTAGTTTGCATTTGTTGAATTTTTCTTAAAACGAAACTTAACTGAAACTTGCTAATCTCCTAATGGTACAGCCTGTTCAGGAGCTGCTGTTCTGTCGAACATAGGAGAAACTCCTGAAAAATATAAAAAAAAGTTTTTTAAAAAATATATAAAAATCACCACTCTGAATGATTGCAAACCTCATTAAAAAAAGGTAAGGGGATAATGACATGCATGCACGTTTGAAGCTACTCTTCAAAGGTGATGAAAGAGTTAAGGAAAGCTAGATGTTAAACTCTCAATCTTTCCAGGAGAGCAGTGCAGAGCTGGCCAGCTGCACACTTAATCCTTTGATTTGCTGGGAGCAGAACAAAGTTCTGGAATTGTCAAAGCCGAGGAACATGGCTTCATATGGAGAACATTAGTAGTACCTGGATTAGCGTGCTAAACTTCAGAGCAGTTGGGTTAATACCACGCTGTAGTCCTTAACAAAGGAGGGAACCTTTTGAGGGGGTCTGTCAATAGACTTGTGTAACATGACCGTTATTTAACTTTGTAATACAGACATTTCTATTTCAGACACTCGTGTCGTACACATTGGTTTATTTTTTAATTTGCATGCCATTCATTTTAGCTCATGTCACTTGCTGATTTATTGTATTGTGCAATGTAAAGTGTGCTTTGCAATGTTGGTCCTTCATTGCTAAAATGTGCGGCATCTAATTGTGTGTTACTTTAAAAAAATAAAATAAAAATCACTAAGAAGGAGGAAATGGAAAGGGGTGTCACATTTATTCATTGATAAGCAGATGCAGATTGCAAAGATGTCTTTGGTTTAAAAAAAAAAAAAAAAAAAGTCAGTTGTTGATTTCATACTCTGCTTAAGGTCTGAAATTCTGCTAAAAATCCCCAAATTACATTTATCAATAGTGACAATCGGGATCTTCTGAGTTTCCTAGATGTTGATTTCATTTTCCTGTGTAATAAACCATGCATAGTAACAGATAATGCATTCCTGCAGTTTGGACAAGAGAACTGTAAAACAAAGCTGAAACACCCTCCACACAGCACAGGAATTTCTATTGAACATATTAGAAGTAAAATGCGTTATTTGTGTAGTGCTTTACTAAACAGCATGATATGTGTACACAGCATGGATGTACTGGAGTTTGGACAAGTGCATGACTGACTGGGATCGGTTGGGTTTGTTTTTTTATATATCTGATTTTATAATGCAAAAAGATGGAGTGGAGAAGATTAAAAGGCATGGAATCATTATTTTGATTTCTTTTTTTTTTTTTATCAATTACTTTTATTTATTTTTTGCACCAGAAACTTGAAAAATGTAAAAACCAATTTTGCAATGTGCAGTATTGAAGTTCTTTCTCTTAGGCCAAAATATCTAAAATAAACATTATATATAATTATGCAGACAAGCCAAGTAAAATGTAACTATTTTCACAACGAAATGAAAGCACAATTCTATGGGAAAAAAAATGCCCCAGAGAACACGAAGCTGATGAAAACTTTCAATTCGTATCTGTCACCACCAGAACAACAGTAACCTGAAGCTGCAGAGAATTAAGAGGAAACAGATGTTCACAGCAAATGTGTTTATTTCACTAAAATCTATAATTAACCAAAACAAATAAAATAATAAATCCATAGAAAAGTGAAAAAAAATTAATAAATATATAGAATTAAATTGGTATCACTGCAGACCTGTGTAACTCCACTCGGTACAGAAGACTGCTATAGTAGTATAAGAAAGGAAACTCCATTCAAAACAGTAGAACTAATCTAAAACTAATACTGTAATAGTTACCCTTGGGCTGTAAAGTTACATAGGGGTCAAATTCATCTGCCCATACCCCGCCTGGATAAACCACAGCTGTATTTTCAACCACTTTTCAGTGTAATCCCAGGATAACCACAGAAAATACATGGGGGAAGCAATCAAGGGAGATTCCACAGTGCTTTAAAAAAAACTACAGAAATTCTGTGCACCACCATCACTACTGACACTGTTAAATACACTGTATATTAAATTTGTTTGTCTGCATAGTGATTCACGTTACTAATAAACTTGTACTGCTGTGTTTTCCCGTGAGAGTAGCATCAGGCTGTATCACCGTCACTTCTGCATACATGTTAGTCATTACATTGCTGGCCGGGAGCACTTCCAAAGTAAATCAATAGCTTTTTTTTCTGTCAGATAAGACTTAGAAAAATAAATCTTCCAGAGCATGAACACTTCAAAACCAAAGTTTATGAAACGTTCTGTAATTTGACGGCACACCAAACTAGCAGGCTGTTTTATTAAACACGAAGCGCTGTGAAGCAAATCCTGTTTTAGGGACTTGGCAATTTGTACTTGGCTTTGTAACCTAAAGCATGTTAGGAGTTAAAAATGCAAAATGGAAGCTAGACTTTTGTTCTAGTTTGACAGGTTGTCTTTGTCAAGTGCATTTGTTTTATAGTCTATATAATTGCAGTTGGTTAAACATTCTGCTGTTCAATCAAGCAGCCAGGGCTGCGTTATGGTTGTTTTGAAATGATACTGTAATGCCTCCAATGCAAACTGACCTATACAGTAGTGTATGTTGTGCAGGTTTCATTTTCATACCCATATAAAATAGACACTGATATTATTTATGTATTCTCTGATGGTGGCTGACATTTCGTCTGTATGTCTGGTTTATAGTTAAGTGCGTAGTTCCATGTTTTTTAGTAGTTTATTGGTTTAAAAGGGAAACAAATCACGAAGATGATTTATTACTGCAGTTTCTTCATAAAAAAAAAAAAGTTGTTCATGCAAAAATTTCTGTTTGGAGAGCTTCCAGATGCTTGCATCTGTAGAAAAGCCTGTTGTGTTTGTGAACTGTGCCTCCACACACCTGGTGTGGCAGTGTGAACTCTGTTTTTTGTCCTGCTTAGCACCTCTGGGACTAGCATTATAAAATAAATGAGTATCAGGGGTAAACGGGATGTGATGCAATGATGCCAAATCCACCATCTTCCCAGACAATTGAAGAACCAGTTTGTTCATGCTGACTTCAGCCTTTTGTAAGTTTATTAAATTACTCAAGTCCTAGATTTTGCTTATGTAAACATTTCTGTGTTAATGTAACGTCTATGGCTGTTTTTTTTTTATTTGGCTGGCTTTAACAGGTTTTCCGTTCACACTAATAGGAATAGCAGAAATAAAAAAAAAACAAAAAAAAAACACAGCTAAAATGTAAAAATGTTTAAACTGTATAAAGACTCCTGGCCCTAAAACCATGAATGCAGACAAGACCAGCTTTTTTATTGTGGAAGCTCGCTTGCGTTGTGCGGGGTCACCGGTTCACTCCCAGATTCTGTCCTGTTACACCTAAAACCTCCTGTTTGCAATAATTGTTCTGAAAAGATGTTCTAATCTCACCCTTTATTTCTTACAGGTGATAAATATTGATGGCACAGACCGGAGGACGCTTTTAGAAGATAAACTGCCTCATATATTTGGGTTTACATTGCTGGGGGACTACATCTACTGGACTGACTGGCAGAGAAGGAGCATTGAACGTGTCCACAAGACCAAAGGCATAAGAGAGATCATCATAGACCAGCTGCCGGATCTCATGGGCCTCAAAGCAACACGGGTGACTAAAGCATTTGGTAAGAACCTGCCATTGGCATAGAATAGCTTCAAGGGTGCTGTACGATGCATGCTAATATCCAGAGTGATATAAAGATTACCAGTTAAAAATTCCTATTTGTAAATGTTGTATAGTAACGCTTTAGTTTTTGGTTTTTTTCTGTAGGAACTAACCCTTGTGCGGACAACAATGGAGATTGCAGCCACCTGTGCTTCTTCAGGCCACAGGGTCCACAGTGTGCCTGTCCAATGGGTCTGGAGCTTCTGGGCGACATGAAGACCTGCATTGTGCCTGAAGCCTTCCTGCTGTTCACCAGCAGAGCGGACATTCGGAGGATATCTCTGGGAACACACAATAATGACGTTGCCATTCCTCTCCCCGGAGTCAAAGAGGCTTCTGCTCTGGATTTCGAAGTGTCTGATAATAGGATCTATTGGACTGATGTCAGTTTGAAGGTAATGGAGGTGCTTCATTAAGAACTTAATTTATCTACAGGATTACATTTAGATAGAGAGATAGAGAGAGTTCAGTTTTCCCTTGTTATTTTGCTGATATCTTACATACAAATAAAAGTAAAATCTTGAAGGGCCTTCACACAGCATAGTACAATACATGGCCTAACTGTGAATTACCTGAATTTCTGAAGTATCAAATTGTATCAGCATAGCTTTAAATCACGAGAGTTTAAAATCTCCTGAATTGGTATTGACCTGACTTTGAGGAAACATGCCTTTTAATTTCTTTCAGACTATAAGCCGTGCTTTCATGAACGGCAGCTCTGTTGAGCACGTGATTGAGTTTGGACTGGACTACCCCGAGGGCATGGCGGTGGATTGGATGGGAAAGAACCTTTACTGGGCTGACACGGGCACTAACCGGATCGAGTTGGCCCGTCTAGACGGACAGTACCGCCAGGTGCTCGTGTGGAAAGACTTGGACAACCCTCGATCTCTGGCGCTTGACCCAGCTAACGGGTAAGAGAGTCTCGGTGTGGTTTTTAAAGGCAGCTTTCAAATTTGCAGATTCTTCTAGATCTAAATAAAGATAGTTCTTTAGTGTTTTTTTCTCATCTTAATGTTACAACATAAGAAGCACACACATTTTGTTATTTGGTTTAAAGTTTTGTAATATTAACAGGTGTTCATATGCCCAAAATGTTTTTGAAATACAAAAATAACAAATAGAAATGTGTAATAATACTAATAAAAAGGCAGTGTTTTGAAACATGCCCACTAATCCATTACAAGAAAGAAGATTTGACGCACTACAATTGGCAAGCTTCCAATTGTAGTGCATCAGAACTATATTAGATAAAATGGTTATCCTGTGTTCATCAACACTATTAATACAATGTGTATTGTACTACTAGCCTTTAACAGTTCTTATTGATGGATCATCTGTGAAGTATTTCTAATTGAGTACTCTGCTTTAAAAGAGAAGGTATGTGCAGTCTTGTAATGTTCTGTTTCTGCTTGTCTCGTCAGGTTCATGTACTGGACTGAGTGGGGGGGTAAACCCAGGATAGTGAGAGCGCACATGGATGGGGCCAACAGCATCACGCTGGTTGATAAAGTGGGACGAGCCAATGGGCTTACTATTGACTACATAGACCAGAGGCTGTATTGGACGGACTTGGACACATGCATGATTGAATCCTCTAGCATGCTAGGTGCACTCAATTTCTTTTTATTTTGCAAGTATTGAGAGACTTTTTAAAACAACTAAGCAACAAGTGCAGCTTTTTGCAATATGACTTTCTGTTTAAATGTTACTCTAGCTCCTTATTAGGCCACATAAATGTGTCTCCAGTAAGTGTTGCTGCGGTTTCAGTGTCACACCCATGGAAGCCTGGGTTCAAAATGTGAGCTTGGTGGTCTTGACAGAGCCCTCAAAAGCATGATTTGCAGTAGGAATCGTATTTCCATCCCTGTTGTACAAATGGCAATCCCTGCTCAAAACCCTTCCAAAACTGAACTGTATATTAAGCTCTGGATTGAGATATGTTTTCTTCTCTTTGTAACTGTTAAAAACTGGTTTTGATTGTCTTTTTTATTATCAATACGTCTGCTCTGTGTTCAGAATTGGGTCTAAAATGCTGTACTGTATATCAACTTACACCATAGAAAAAGTGTAATTAATTATTCTCTTATTTTATTGCTCTGCTTGTGCACCGCAAAAGTTGATTGTTGCAGAGAGTGTGTAAATCTTCACTGAAAGCTCCCTGAATTCCTTACCCTGCATAAGGTCTAACTGTGGCAGATTTGGATTGCCATTTAAAAGAAAAAAAAAATACTATGCTGAATTAACCAACTGTGTTTTGTATTCATTGTAAATAGGGCTGCAAAGGGAAGTTATTGCAGATGATCTCCCCCACCCGTTTGGGCTCACCCAGTACCGAGACTATATCTATTGGACCGACTGGAACCTCCGCAGCATCGAACGAGCTGACAAGACCAGTGGGAAGAACCGCACGGTAATCCAGGGGCATCTGGACTACGTTATGGATATTTTAGTATTCCACTCCTCCCGCCAGGACGGCTCCAACGATTGTGTGCAGAATAATGGGCAGTGCGCCCAGCTTTGTCTGGCTGTACCTGAGGGATACAAGTGTGGATGTGCTTCACATTACACTCTCGATAGCAACGGCAGGAACTGTAGCTGTAAGTACTTTTAAGATGACAGATCCATTGCATTTCTAAACATATTTTCCTGTTGTATGTTTTTTTTTTTGTTTGTTTTTTTTAAAGCTGGTATAATGGAAAACCCAGAGTAAAACCTGCAGTATAAGCAACTAGGTCAAGTAGACTAACCCCACTTTCACCCCACTTTCCACCCTGATGACAAACCCAGTTTCCTTTAAACTATCTGCATTTTTAAATTTCTCACCGATTGTGCATATGCTTTCTGAATCTGCAGACATGAAATAAAATTGCTGTTAAAGGATGGTACTGGGATTAGCAAGAGAACACAAATACACATTAGTTATTCCTGTGTGTTGTATTGAGAAAAGAAAACCAACCCTTTCTGCAGGAAACACCACCCTTTTGTAAGAGATGAAAATTGGTGAACAGAAAGTACAGTTGTGAAAGTGTGTGGACTGGAATGTCTGCCTGCTGACATTTGAACCCCACTCTTCTACAGTTTGCCACATTTTGGGAGTCTGAAAGGCACTGAGTCACGATGCTGGGCACTTCTCTGCATTCCAGCACTGTCTGAGAATAGGTGGACTTGTTATATCAAAACCAGTTGTTTGGCTTGTACCCAGACGGAATATGAGGCTTTTTAAAACACAGAAAGAATCTGAATTCTTGTAAAGTATTTATTATTGCAGGGTTTATGGATCTAGGTGGCAGAGTGGTCCTTAATGGTGTAGAGTGGAATGAAGATCTATTGTTTTATATATACTGGGCGTGTGTAGCAATTTTCCTGAAAATTATTTACAGAAGCACCATTGAAAATGTACATCAACAATCCAGTACAGTACAGATCATTTTAAAATCTGGACAAGATACACAGTGGTCATTTTGAAAGCTTCCTGTTAACACTTTCAAACTTGCTTCAGCCCCTTCCAGCTTCCTCCTGTTCAGTCAGAAATCGGCGATCAGTCGCATGGTGTTGGACGAGCAGAGCCCAGACATCATCCTCCCTATCCACGGACTGCGCAACGTCCGGGCGATCAGCTACGACCCTCTGGACAACGTCATTTACTGGGTGGATGGGCGGCAGAACATTGTCAAGAGAGCAAGGGATGATGGGTCACAGGTCAGAGATCAAACACAAGCTGCTTAGAATGACCAGTCAAGAGATCAAGGGCTAGAATCTCAATCTGTTATCTGATCTCAGCTCTGATGTAAACTTACTTTCTGTTTTCAAATTCTACATTTCAAATTCAGTCATTCCCATATGAAAAGTGCCATTTGGTTTTCATAAACACAGAATACATACTTAATATTCAATGATATGTACCTATGTGATTTCCTTTCTGATCAGTTTCGTATGCATATTTATATAATGTAGTCTTGCAGACCCAGATAAGTGTAAATCGTTTTGCAAGTTGCTGTTAAAGCAGGATTTAACAAGATAACAACAATATCTTATCACTTTGCATGTAAAATGGTAAGATAATATTTCTTCTTCAAATGATATTGTATTTAGAAGTCAACAGCTGATTTAATACTTACAAGATTTCAGTTCTTAAGCCAGAAACCGTGCTTAATAAGAAACAGCTTTTTTTTCTGTGTGTTTGAGTTGTCTTAGAAGTAGCCTCCTTTTAGTTTTCATACAGTAGCCAGCTACACTAACTGCTTTGTGTTTTCTTCTTTAGCCATTTGTAGTGGTCTCTGCTACTAACCATATTCAGAACCCAGAGAAGCAGCCCCACGATCTGAGCATTGACATTTTCAGTCGGACTGTCTACTGGACATGTGAAGCCACCAACACCATCAACGTGAACAGACTGGAAGGGAAGGGCATAGGAGTGGTGTTGCGTGGGGAGCACGATCGACCAAGAGCCCTTGTGATGAATGCGGAAAGAGGGTAAGAAGTGCAGTCCTTCAAGTGCTTGATATGGGGTTATGCAACCTGCAATTTGTAGAGCACTACTACGAAGTGTATTATCGCATTCCTATGGCCAGCTTGCAGCAGTGACTTCACAATAAAGGCTTTGGTAAGCTTTCAATTTAGAGCCCCACAGCAAAGGCAGTGGTTAATCCTTAAAAACATGATGGTTCTGCACGGGCAACTCAAAAATAATCACTTTGTGTGTAAAGACAAGAACAAACACTGGTTTTGTTTTGTTTTTTTGCCAATGCCCACTTTGAACCATTGGTTTATAACTTTGGAATGTCCTGTCTGATACAGAACAACTAAGTGTCATAGCTGTAGGCATGAAATCAATTCCCTGTGGTGTGGTATTCAGTATTGAACAGATCACTAACACATAAGGTATTATTTTAAGGTGAGTAATGGGATTGGGATCCCTTCCTTTCATCAGCCTGCCAATATATTTTTAAAATTGCTGAAAATCGGTTTTGAAGCCATGTGTGCAGCAGATGGGCAGCTATGATTATTATTTTTTATTTTTTTTATTTTTTCCTCCCTTGCTCGTGGTGCAGCAGTGTAGTGTGGTTAGGGTTTGGTCGTCCTCTCTGTAATTCTTTAGCCATTGTTAGTTACCCTGCCATCACAGTTACTGCTGGGCTGTTATTTATAGTCTTTGTGGATAGCATTGGGTGTGGCGGAGTTGATTTTAGTCATAATATTATAGCCAAATAAAAATGTAAAAGTAAAACTAACGGGAAAAAATGTATGGAAAGTAAACTGTGTATTGTGTATTTATGGTGTAATGAACTATTGCTATTTTTATCAATAGTTCCTCCAATACATTAAAAGAGAATTGTGATGGTTTTATTTTTACAGGGCAACTTTGCTAATAGTCATCTGTTTACTGTTGCCTGAAGCACAGAATCTTCTTAACAGCATGCATTACATTCTTTATTATACACTTGAAATTATTTACAAAGAGTGCTTGGAATTGACCAACAAATATGCAGATAATTGCTGCAGACAGTTATTTTTTTCTTTAAAAAAAAAATAGAATAAAAAAAATGCCAAGAACACAGGGCCAAGAAAAAGACTGGTGATGTTTAGAATAAGAGGTTAGTTGGCAGACCGGTATGGAAAAGATAAACTCTAAGGAATTTGATTTTTTCTGTGAAATTATTTATTTGGTTCTGTGTCTTAAACATTTAGAAAGTTGTTATTTTTGGATGCCAGGCTTGCCAGGTTTTCCGTTGGTAACCTGGGCATCACAAGTGCATTGGTGAATGAACACTGACAGACCCAGTTCGGGGTTTATATGACTGATATTAAAGAATCTGCAGTGGGATCCAGCCCTGCTTGTTTTGACATTTACAAAGAAGCACAATCTGATTACGAACAGATGATTAAAAACATTTTAGAAAACAAAACGAGTACTGCAGAACAACTTCTGTTTGGAAGTTGCCAGCTGCAGGCAGTTGAATTGAATTTGTGATTGTAACAGCAAACCATTGGACAAAGTCCTATAATTCCATGATTGAAGCAGAGAACTGTGTATACAGTAATGTAGACTAGAACAGCTTTTAAATTCATTCGTAATCCTATCCTACATGCAAAGTGGTCTGAATATGGTATAGATGAATATGTGGTATGCATTTAAATATATTGATTGTTTATTGTAACACCAAAAGGATTTGGAGAAGGTCTTTACACATATATGTTGGAAGAATTAGGCCACCATAGGAAAAATAGGTAAGATTTATACCAACAATAGAGAAGATATTAGATTTTAGGAAAATAGAGATGCACAATTCTGCTGTAGACTAGGATAAACTCTTTCATTTTTAATACAATCAAAAGAAGCAACAAAGTGTGCTGCCAGTTTATCACAGTTCAGTTCTCAATACATAGACCAGAAACAGAAAGCACAATCTTTAACTTTTTGTTCAAATAAATAAACAGGAAACCTGAGTCGGGTTACATTAAAAATGCTGTTTTTTCTATATACATTGGTCAGTTATTATGAAGAAGTGAATGCAGTACTGTCGTAGGAGTTTGTGATTGCAGTGCTTAATATTACAATAGTAACAATAATATAGCATGTTTATTAGAATTGGCTAACCCCTTAACTTTGTGTTAAACAGGTACATGTACTTCACAAACATGCAAGAGAGGTCTGCTAAAATAGAGCGTGCTTCCCTGGATGGTACTGAGCGGGAGGTGCTGTTCACTACAGGACTCATTCGACCTGTCGCTCTGGCAATCGACAACAAGCTGGGGAAGCTCTTCTGGGTGGATGCCGATCTCAAACGCATCGAGAGCAGTGACTTGTCAGGTAGGTTCCAAATTACCAAACCAGTTTATTACTGGGATTCACCGTCAAAGGCAAAAAAAAAACCCTTAAATAATTTTTTGGCAAATGTTCAGACTAGAAGTCTTTCTCAGTCTTCATTGTAGAAAGACTTCTAGTGTAAATGTTTGACAAATAATTGTTTATTTTAGTATTACTACATATTCTACCATTGGCTGCTTTTTTTATTTTTTTATTTTTTATGAATCAATGCAAAAAATAACTATTTCAGAACTTATTTCTCATAGGTGTAGAGCATATTTGACCCCTAAAACATTCAGTGAAATAGTCAGTTGATTATAGTAACTGGATTAATGGAGGCTGTAAGCAGTCTGGTTATGATTTCCAAGATGTATTGACCCACATCCTGACAGCAAGAAGGACAAAGACCCCTTTGCAAACGGCAAAAGACAAATAAATACAGATACATGTTTTCTTGGCATCATGTAATGGTTTGGTTAACTGACAATCCCCTTCATAGACTTTCAGATATTTGACTGTGTAGTGCATGTTAAATGACACACTAAAGCACTTCAGCAAAGATAACTTATTCATTAAAGGATGTTATACAAAATGTTGTACTGGTAACATCTGAGAGGAAACAGCTATGAGGCTGTTATTTCAAACTTGAATATATGTGTGTGTGTGTGTGTGTGTACGTGTGTGTGTACGTCCTGGAGGCACCTTGGATACCAAATGTCAAATTCGTCTCTATAGAAGATTAAACAGCTGCAGCGTGATTAAGATGCCCTTTCCTGCTTCCCCCTTCCATCTCTGTACAATTTCCTGCTGTAACAGTATTACCTATAATATTGAAAGGGTCTGTTTCATAAGTGTATGCAATTGAACCCATTTGGTAAAATTATAGAGGGATATATCACTTAGCCTAAAAAATTAGGATTTGCTTTGATCTAATCGTTGAAACCTCAGCTTTTGAAGTTTTCTGAGAGTGCCTTAGATGAAGGCCCAAAAGTTTGGACCTGTACATCATTCCTAGACCAGTAATGTACACACCCAATGTCGGGGGAAAAAACCTTGATCCTACTTGTGATTGTTGTTCCGTAAGTTTATAAAAAGCAAGCAATTTCCTTACCTTACCAAATGCACTGTGTATGAGATGTATAGGTCAATTGCGAAACAGTTTCAAGAAAAGTAATAAGGCGCTGTTTGTGTTATAGCAGCAACACAGTGTGAGCATAACAATATATAATCAAGGTATTTCACTTAATCAGTAAAGGCAAAAAAATAAATAAAAAAAACTTCCTTCCAAATAAGAAGAAAAGGGGGTTTGCTGTGGATTATAGAGAACATCAAAAGAAAATGTAATCCAATCTGTTTTCTAATTAGGCAGCTGTAGACACCGATTTATTCTTCAGACAAAGACAGTAAAAAGGTTTGATGTTCATAGCCCCAGGAGTGGTTTCCCTTATACAGAATGTATATATTCTTTAGACAGAAATATATGGATAATACATTAGCATGACACCACTGCATTGTGCTCACCTGTTGGTGTGTGGGGGAAGACTCTTTTCTTCCATTACCGTCCTTTTATCTGATGTAAATCATTTCATACGGATGGCATACAGTGGTAACTGTGTTTTATAGATCCCCTTAATAAGTAGTGTGTTAGAAAGGGGCTGATTGTTTATGGGCTGCATTCCCATTATTAGACGTATGTTAAGCGCATGGTGATCTACTTTTTTTTATTCTGATGGCTTTGTAATTTTGTGTAATGGAAGACATGTATTACTAACATTGAACGTTGCACTCATCAAAGCAGGAATAAATCTGTTTATGCTTCTCTTACACGAGCACTCTGGCATCTCCTCCACTTCACTGACATCAGATCCATGATGACGGCTTTGATTTCTCATCCAGATTAAAGTCACAGCGATTTTTTCATAGATAACAAGCCAAAAATGGTTAATAGAGGAGAAATGATCTTGGGGAAACTTGACGTTATTTTTTGTGACTTCTTTCTCAGTTCTTTCACTGAAAGTTCACTGTAGTGGTGCCGGTTATTATAGACAAAGCAGGAAATGACTGTTAGCTGTTGTTTACTATAAAAAACCCCATGACTGGAGATGCTTTGCTCAGTGGAGTTTCTGATGTTTGTTTCAACAGGAGCAAACAGGATTACTCTGCAGGATTCCAATATCCTCCAGCCCACAGGGCTGACAGTGCTGGGGGAGCACCTGTACTGGATAGACAGGCAGCAGCAGATGATTGAGCGTGTGGACAAAATCAACGGGGACAAGAGGACCAGGATCCAGGGGAGGATAGTGCATCTCACTGGGATCCACGCAGTGGAAGACATCGACACAGACGAGTTCTGTAAGTGAATCGAAGGTTTGATGGGATCTAAAAAAGCAGAGCAGTTGAGCAAGCTGTATAAATGTGTAGCACCAGGGCTCCATAATCCCAATTGCTGGATTGACCATTGTGTGCCTAAAGAATGAACAGGATAACATAAAAGTATGTTAGAAACCCTGAACCTTGTAACTGACTTTCTGAAAGAGGAATTCAATAATGTATTCAGAATGTCTTCATACTGCATTGTCTTTTTTGTTTTAGCACGATATATTTTGTCTTCATCCAAAACCAGTATAACTCGAGTTTGTACCCAGTAGCACACTCTGTTGCATTCATGCTCATTTATTGTGATCTACCCGAATGTAGCACCGAGATCAGAAAGCCCTGTATTGATAGTCATTGTCATTGTTCCAGCGGCTCACCCATGTTCCCGTGACAACGGAGGCTGCTCCCACATCTGCATTGCGAAGGGTGACGGGACCCCCCGCTGCTCCTGCCCAGTCCACCTGGTGCTGCTGCAGAATCTGCTCACCTGTGGAGGTAATGTAATGGCCAGGATTTCAATCAGCAATCCACATCCAGGATGACCGCTTCCTCACTCTCTGACACACCCTTGTGGCCTTTTGTAGCTTTCATTTATAATCAGCTCGTTCCAAAAAGCATTTGGTCATTTTTTCTATGTTGTTTATCTGCCCTGCAAGACATTTCAATGTTTTTGCTGATGACAGGTCGAAGGAGTAAATACTACAGATTATTTTTCTATTAGTATTAGTGTCCCCAACCACCCCTTGGGTAACTTTTCAAATGTAACCTTGAAAACTGTCCCAAGAGTTACCTGTCTAAATACTTCTAACTGCAGACCATGGCATAGGCGAGGGATGGAGATGATGAGAAATGAAGCAACTCTGGCACAACTCCAGTATACTGATGCAGTGAAGGTAGTGATAGGAGAGAACCCCCAGGCTTAACCACATGAAGACAAGAGGAAACTAGAGAGGAAGTGCAGTGTTGGCAATGAAAGGGTTCATTTAAATTGATTTGTAGTCTGTGATTTACCCTGTTTATTATCCACAGTCTAATCAGTCTTAAGTTGCCCGTACAATGAGTCACTTTGCTATGTATTCTGCATTTTGAACCAAGCTGGAAACAGATTGGAGATTTAATTGAATTCCAGCACACGCTGGTTCTGAAGCATTGTTTCCTCAGATCCCAAGTTATTTTGGGGGTTTAACAAAAATAATCACAAAAGGATAGTCTGTGTGCATGTAAACTTATTAACGGAAGAGCCTCCACCAGTACATGCTTACTTAAAGCCAAATCAAAGGTGAGAGGGGAGTTGAAACAAAATTACTGAAAATGTTAAAATACCCCTGACACACATTGCTAAAACAGTCTTGAAATACAACTGCAAGGATTATATGAAAAATAAAAAAGTACTCATATTTACCCATTTGTTATTAAATGTGTTTGGTTAAAAAATAGCAGTTTATACAAAAATTGAAACAGTTGACTAGTGCAAGAATAGGAATGAAGCACTTTTCAGTGGGTAACCTTGGACACCAAAGGGAAACTTTTGGCATAATTGACAATGGGTCTGCTCATGAATTAGTTAAGGGAGCTGTGGGCTTTCCAATTATAGTGTCAAATATGAATGGCTGTTGATGTTTCGTTCTCTAGTGGTAATGACCAAGAACATTTAATCAAATGATATGGGACTTGAATGTCTGAAAAGATATGTAACAGCAGTCACCATAGGAAACTACAAGGAATGTCAGGGGCCCTTTGGAATAAATGTCCAGTTCTTTTTTAGTTGTGGGAGTGTTTACTGATTTGAACAGAGAATGCAGTGGCCAGTTTACTCAAGAATGTGAATAATGTTCCCCGTCACAAATGCATTGGAAAGTTTAAATGTTGTTATTTTACTCTTGCTGCCAATTATCAGTTTTTTATTTTCCTCATTTCCTCATTTTTCATCTGTTCCTAAAAATAATAAAAATTACAAATATTTTTAAAAGTAAAATGGAATAAATATCAAATGTTTGGAGTTCATTGTTCGCTCATAATAAGAAAACGTCAAGTGTTAGTTTGGTGTTTACTAACAAGGTATGATTTGAACTATGGTAGGTCCACCATAAGCAGGGAAGCATTGTTCATCCGTAATATTAAGTAGACCAAACGCATTCAGTGACTGCAAAATACTGTAACGTTTCTCTGCTGGTTTCTTCAAGTTTCGCTGCCTCTTGGTCATGTGGGATCCTATCTAATGCCATGCCTTTCTCCTCCAGAACCCCCGACGTGTTCCCCTGATCAGTTTGCCTGCTCCACTGGGGAGATCGACTGTATCCCCATGGCCTGGCGCTGCGATGGCTTTCTTGAGTGTGACGACCACAGCGACGAGGAGAACTGCCCTGTCTGCTCCGCCAACCAGTTCCAGTGTGAGAAGGGACAGTGCATAGAGTCCCGGCTGCGCTGCAATGGGGAGATCGACTGCCAGGATAAGTCCGATGAGCAGGACTGTGACAGTGAGTCTTCAATAACATGTTCTCGAATGTTTACCTACGCTTAGCAACAGTTCTTTTTAATCCACCGGCACCATTTTTTATGTCTTATGTTTTGGTACCTTCAATGGGTTTTTTTTTTTTTCTCTGAGAAAAATTGTGCTAGTAATTGTATCTTTGAAGACAAGCCCAAATCAACCAATTTTAACCATTAAATATCTCAGGTATATTCTTAGCCTAACACAAAGAATAAAAACTGTGTTAAACACAAAAGGGTTAACATTGTTCTGCCTGTAGAACATCTTTTGCTTGCATGAAATGTTGACATATAAAACTATAGGAATGGCTGTAGACTGTGGAAATACAGTATCATTTGAGTGATAAACAGCTACTGTGCAGGTCTGCAAGAATCATTTCTCAGACCATATTGTTGCCTGCATCAGCCTGTGAGGGCCTGTGCTAGAATTACAGAAAATATTTGCCCATGGTTTACGATGAGCTAGTTTGACAGTTGGAGCAGATGGTTTATTTCGGTTTGGATATAATGTGCATTTTGCACACACAGCAGGTCTGCGTCTTGTCTTAAGGCTTTAAGTGGAGATGACTGGAATTTAATCTGTGCAAAGTGTGATGGATGATGATGGTAAAGTGCTGTCCATTTGTCATTGCAGCAATCTGCCGTCCGAACCAATTCCGCTGCAGCACCAGCCAGTGCATCCTGGTGAAACAGCGGTGCGATTCCTTCCCAGACTGCAGCGACGGATCAGACGAGATGCTCTGCGGTGAGCTTGCTCTCAACACTGTGGGCCAGATTCTCAGAGCTCTTTACTCCAGATCATCAGAATCATGTTTTTATTAGATGGCAAAAACACAGCCGATAAAGTTACCAAAACCAGAAAAAAAACAACCCTGGCATTATTGTAGGGGCTTATGAGTCATCTATATCTGTTTATTCATTTTTATAAATGTTCCTTTCAAAAACAAATTGCACTAATGACAATTCAGAGTAAATAACTTTGAGAATCCAGCCTTGTATATGCCAGCAATTGTGAAGCAAGTTTCAAAGGCAATTCAGACAGGAATGCAATCATTAAACTGGCAAGAAACTACTCGGATAAACTCAGGACGTTCACAGCACTTTTTTTTTTTTTATTATAACATTTAAGAGGAAGGAAAGCCCACTCTGACCAGGTCTCATTTCCACTGGGGTCCTAGTCACAAAATAATACAGAATCAAATAAAAAACACTACAACCATTACAAATGTGAAACAATCGAACAGAAATGAAACAAATATACAAAACACTTGACAGTGCTAAACTGAACTAAAACAAAAATAGCTAGTGTTGGCAGGTAATATTCTTTGCATAAAATGTAAACTTAATATAAAACCTGAGTCGCTGTCCACTGTACTTTTTCCGAACAACCAAAACTTGTTTGTTGGTACTTCCGTAGTTAGAATGACTGAAAGAATGCTGCCCATATAAAGCTACTATGAGGACTGATCGCTTTGGATTGGTGCCCGTCTTTAGTGTTATGTTGTTCACATTTACAGGGCGTTTTAACCCATATTGACCTTACCTGTTCTCTTGATGCGTTCGTGTTTTGAAAATCCTTTTTCTTTTGTGTCTTTGCAGAGTTGAACACAGAGACTGAACTCCAGACTCACAGCAGCGCCATTGGGCCTGTCATTGGGATCATACTGTTGCTATTCGTCATGGGAGCCATGTATTTCGTGTGCCAGCGAGTGGTGTGTCGTCGCTATAAAGGCCCCAATGGACCGTTTCCTCATGAATATATCAGCGGGACTCCCCATGTTCCTCTTAATTTCATAGCCCCAGGAAGCTCCCAGCATGGCACTTTCACTGGTAAGGAACCCTGCTGGTAATGTGTTATGGATAACTACAACCAGAATAGCACTGCTTTAGTGTTTATTTAATAGCTGCTAATTCTCAACAGAAAAATAAGAATCGGTTACAAAAAGGAAATCTTCTGTATTAAACGAATAGTCAATCCAGAGTAATTTGTGAGAGGGCTCTTGTGTAATGTGTTATCCAAGTTAAAAAACACTTGAAGCTGACTCCCTTATTAAAAATTCATGAACAGTTCTATTGGTACGTTATATATTGATGTGACTCTTGCTATATAGCAAAGCTATTAACCATATAGTAAGTTGTGGATTTATAATGTAATTTTCATAATTCGTGCAGGAGTCCCATTTATTTGTATAATTTTTTTTACAAATTGATTGTGTTCATATACAGTGCCATAGTCTTGGAGGCTGGGATTTGTTGTGCTAGTTATATTGCTTGAATAAGCGAATTATCAGGAAGGTTATGAGAAACATGTCTACTTGTAAGTGGGCTAAACAAACAGGATATTTTTAATTTAGCTAATTTTCCTCTGTGGTGTGTATAAAAAGGCAATTTTAATCTAAATAAATAATATGAATCTTCTTCCAATGAAATGTTTTGACTAAAAGAAGAAACATCTGTCTGGCTCTAATAAGAGTGCTGATGTAATGACCCCATGCTGTTCTGTGCAGGGATCTCATGTGGAAAGTCCATGATGAGCTCTATGAGTCTGATGGGGAGCAGTGGCAGCGGTGCTCCTCTGTATGATAGGAACCATGTGACTGGAGCATCATCCAGCAGCTCCTCCAGTACTAAAGGAACCTTCTACCCACAGGTAAGCTGGGGAGAAGCAGTGGGAGAGGCATAAAGAATCCCATTGGGGAGGCCTACAACTCGCTTTAGTAAATATGCTGTGTGGTGTTTTTCATGACAAAACAAACTGCCATTTCTCATTCCTCAGCCTTATTTCTTCCTCATTTTTCAGATTTTGAACCCACCTCCGTCCCCAGCTACCGATCGTTCTCTGTACAATACTGAAATGTTTTACTCCTCCAATAGTCCCTCAACTACCAGATCATACAGGTAAGTGTCTCCAGCAGAAACCAGCTGCTGTTACTTATTGAAGGATCACACCTGGTGGGATGGGCTGTTTTAAATGAAATATACACAGCACTCCATGTGCTTTCATGTACTATTCTGTTTTTATAGTTGTGGAAAAGAAAAAATGTATGAACTTAAATTTAACAGCTGAACAAAGGAAATTATATTCCTTAGATCAGGCTCTGCGTCTGTTCAGCAGTGTTGCTTAATTTGGATGTGATTCACCCAGTTATTCAGTCATTTGGATTAGAATGAATGCAAGATGCATTCCAAAATGTGATCCAGTTAAAAAAAAAAAAAAAATTAGAATTCGATATTCTTAATACAAAATGAATACTGACAGTATTTGCTTGTCACCAACGTCCTTGTATCTCTTTCTAGGCCCTATCTAATGCGAGGCATTGCGCCTCCCACCACCCCCTGCAGCACGGACGTGTGTGACAGCGACTACACCACCAGTCGATGGAAGACAAACAAGTACTACATTGATCTGAACTCGGACTCGGACCCCTACCCTCCGCCCCCCACCCCTCGGAGCCAGTACATGTCTGCGGAGGAGAGCTGCCCCCCCTCTCCCTCCACAGAGCGCAGCTACTTCCACCTGTGCCCCCCGCCACCCTCCCCTTGTACAGACTCCTCATGACCGCCCCACAAGGACTTCTCTATCTGCCTCTGTATATAATTTTAAATATGAACAAATAAGATAATTCTATTTTATAAATGCTGGGCAGAGGCTGTTTGTGGGGAGTTTTAGTTTTTTTTTTTGGGGGGGGGGGGCTTGGGGTTGTACAGTACTGCAAGTAATTCTGGACATGTGAAATTTTGTACAGTAGAAAACTATTTATTTTTTTTGTTTTTAATGAAATGTCACCTGTGTGCCGTGCTCTCAGATGTTCAACACACACAATAAGTCACTAGAGTATGAAGGTAGAAATACAATGGGATACATTTGTATGCAATTGCATAGCAATTTGAGCCATTCCATTTTTTTTCTGCAAGCCTTAATTGTATACAAATGATGCACGGTTTTAAACTGCCACTAAACTCTGGCTCAAATTGCAATGCAATAATTTGATATGCAGTCAGTCTAAAAGACCAACACATTCATGTATTGCAGGAAGTTTGTATGCTTCTGTAATATAACAGTAAGATAGACTTATAAATACACAACTGTGGAGTATAATCTGCATATAATTTATACCCAAACAATGGTAATAATATTTTTAATTACTTCTCCCATTTGCAGTCCATACATTAAGCGGTCACTTAGACATATAGTACCCCTATTGCAGTCATTCCTATGACAGACATTGTCTGATTCGGTCTGTTCATTTAAATGTCCTTCTAAATTGTATATTAGAGATGGAATTACTTTTATAAAGCAATGTTGATTACGAGTGCCCTCACGTTACCAGAAATGTATAAGTTTACATTTCATTTCTGATCAAATCTCAACCTGCAGGGAGTCGTGTCTTGCAGGGGAGAAGCAACTACTTTGCAAAATAATGGCTGTACCAGTAAACTGTTTTGTACTGTGTTCAGTTATTTCTCTAATTCAATCATTGCAAAAAAAAATGTAATCCTGCATTGCATTGAAGTGCAAAGCACTTGCTTTTATTATAAATCCATGCAAGGATCATTATTTATAGCTCTGGCATTCCTTATTTGTTTCTTTTACTAAGATATCACCCTAAAGATGCACACTATGTACTGCGAATGAAAAAAAAATCCTTCATTTAAAATCCAGACTCTAGAAGCTGTGTCTCTCTCCAAGATTTTGTTTCAATCTGAAAATATATTCCCTTTTCAAATATCAATTGCACATGCGAATGTTGTGCAACTTCTGCTTATTTTATCTTGATAATGATGTTGTGTATGAACTGTTCCTTGGAAACCCAATCCTACAGCATAATCCACAGTTTTATGTGGCAAATGTAGGCGCGACTGTGTGTGGAAGTCCATGGCACAGAATCGGAACACAGGGGCTTGTGACTTTCAGCTCTGCCTAATGTTGTGCATTCTCATTGGGAAGTTATGTGCTTCTCCATTCTGCTTTGAAACTGCCAAATCATGTCAAATAGCTATTGGACTGTATATATGTATTACATTTTAATTACAGCTATATCTGTCATTTATACTTTTTATGTGAAGATCATTTTTACTGTTCAATTTAAAACAATGCAGTTCTCGTACTGTTTGTCAGTTTTACAAAGTTGAAGTCCTTTTGAAAATTGTACTCTCTATTCTTCAATTACCAAAACAGTGTATGTTTGCTGCTACTGTACATATAATATTCAGTTAGACACATACATCTTCAAAAAAAAAAAAGAATCCATGTTTGTTAATACAAATTGTACAACATTAAATAAATCATTAAATGTGTAACCTTTAATAATAAATTATTAATCTTTCATAGCAAAATCTAGCTTCTCATGAATTCTTATATTTATGTATACTTTATATGTATAGTACCTATCGTAATGGAATAATCTGAACATTGCTTTTCACTCTGTGCGTAACACGTTAGGTTTTGGGTTTTTTTTTTTATTTTAAACAAGCTCATTCAGTTGCTGTCTTTACTGTTTTCCTAAAAGGTGTCTTCGAAAGAATACAGAAAAGTGGTCCTGCTTGTATCAAGATTCTGCTCCAGTTAATGTTGCACCCCCCTCATTTCTTCTTCAATATAACATTAAGGGTATTTGCCTTGTAAATCCTACTATGTGTGCATGCAAATACACTCCTAGAGCTACTGTATTAATACTTTTAATAGCCAGGGGCAGGTTTTCAGAGGTTTGTGGGAGAGCTTTGTTATAGCAGCGTTCAACTGTCCGTGTTTCCTTCACCCTTTCTTATGAAGCTATATACAGGTCTTCAAATCAATCCAAAAAGCCTTTGACAAATTCAAAGAATAAATAAGTCAAACACTCAAACAAAAACATTGTGTGTGCTTCAAACCCTGAAATGTCATAATGGTGCAAAATTGTTCTAGAGAAAAGGACTCAGTAAATATGGGCCCAGACTCCCAGATATGACTTCCAAAGATTTATGCAGCCCTGAAGCGTTTGGTGTCTTTTGTGTTACAGTCTTGTTTTGTAATCCAAAGCCCACAGGGAGTAAAGCACTTGGTTTTCCATGTTTTGTGTTGTGCTTTTTAGTATTATTAATAAGGACAGTAACACTTTAATAAAAAATAAAAAATTGACAGTTAAAATATGAAATTGTTTTGTAAAATTCTACTAAATATTTACAGCCGTGGTTGGTTATTATTTTCCACTTGTAACTACTATCTCAATGTGGTTGTTGAACAGTTATGGAAAAGGAGATTCAGTTCAAAGTCATACAGTTTCATAATGCCATATACAAATAAATTACAGCTTGGGTGTAATTTTAACTGTAGTTTATCTTAAGATGGTGTCATAATTCTATTAACAATGTCTGTGTTAAATGCTTGCATGAAAACTGCAATTTAATAACGTGTTTTCTTTAATGACTGAATGGGAACAATGGCATTTTAACGATAAGTGTGGCATGTGATAAAGTAAATCATTCAAATGAGTATGACTATTTGTGCTGCACAAACTCTGAAGTACACAGATGTTTGCCCAATAACTCACTCACAAAAAGCCATTTAACTGTATGTGCATGATCAGTGTACAGTATTTAGATATGTTTAGTAATTATAATACAAGGCTACAGTAATGTTTTGCCAGCACAGTTATTGACTAGTGTATTATTCCTACTTTGTACTTGGTTTATATAAAGCTTTAGTCAAATCCTTTTTCTTACACTTAATAAGCCTATATCTATTTGACTCGCCACTCACCCCTCAATTATAATTTCCTTGAACTTATAATTGTCTTAACCTTGAACATTCTATATGGAGACAACAGCAGAAACCCCGCTGTTGTTCCACAGGTAATGGAGCCCCAAAGCTCTTTGTGCTGGACTGGGCATCCCTTTGAGAGGAAATCTGTACTGCAAAGAAAGCATGGGACTCCCATTTAGGTTCACCAACTTAGAAGAGATAGCTGCTCTCTAGTGTTGTACCTTCATAAATCACAAAAGCCATCGAACATATTAGAAGTTCAACTGTTCAACCCTATACAATATTGGGTTTAAATTGCTTGATTGGCTGTCAGTCACTAGGTATACATTAGCGCTTTTATTTTCTATGGTGCTATTGCTTCTAATGGGGTTCTTGAGTCAATTACTAGTTATTTATTATTTTTTTTTTGTATAAGTACGTTTGTATTTGTAGGTTGTTTGATTCTAGTTTGAATTACTCTTACCCACACGTGCAGATTTTAAAATGCAGAATAGAGCAGTTTAGCTGAGAGAATTGAGGTGGGTCTCGTTCATGCTCCAGCCAAGGCTTCTGCCTGCAGCTCCGAGAGAGCATACAGCTTGTATCAGCCGAACTCCATCAGCTGCAACATGCTTGAGTCTCACATTCATACAGAAGGCAAAGTCTTAAAGTTCACAATAGTTAATATTAGCCCCGAATCACCACTAATATGTTTTTCACCAACATTTGGTTTGTTTAACTCCTTGTATTGTTGTGTTGTGTGTTTTTTTTTTATGTATGGCTTCTCTTTTTGATCCTTCTATTCAAGTATACATACTAGTAAAGTCTATCTTGTGATTTGTCTGTTTTTTTGTATTATATTATTTTGTTAAGGAATGCTACGTGGTTTGTAAGCTTATAACTTGTGTTCTCGTGTGAACCGCAAAAGGCTGTTATTTCTGGTTTAATAAATTAATTTTTAGTGTGTGTGTTTTTTTTTTCTTACATTATTTAGTGGTGATTGCATTTTCTTATGTTGTGGGTTCCATTTTAGTTTATGTAACCAGGAATAAAACATTGAGATGCCATTTTACAATGGTGTCCAGGCACAACAGTGGATACATTTGCATCAGTTCCACATCCTCAAAACAACATCAATAAAAGAAGTTGGAAACACCAGTACAGAGAGCTGGTTGGCACAGCAGGTTACCAGATCCCAGTCACCTCAAAGACCTTCATTCAAATCAGGCTAATATGTCTGGGTCTGGGTCTGTGAAACCAGCCATAAATTAATCTATTTTCTGTAAATCTTGTGTAGGATTATAAATACCTGCTTGGTGCCCAGTAAGTGGCTAATAAATATTTATTTGAATTCTCAACCCTTAGCTGTGGTTACCAGCTCCACAGCAGTTGCTGGAATTTTCAGCAGAGTGTGCCCTCAGTCTAACATTAGTCTACATCACAGTCTGGCACTGAGAGACGTCTAAGACTCGACGGCAAGGTGCTGTACGGTTAGGGTCCAGATGTGCTGTGAAAGGGAATTTATCGCCTGTCATGGTCTCCTTGGGAAAAAAAAAAAAAAAACAGTTCTGTCTAACAAAATAATGCCATAAATCTTACCTGTTGAACACTTCCATTCTTAAAGGTGCAGTTTTGAAAGAAACACCAGAGAAAATATCTCTGGTCCTATACTTTAATAGGTTAAATGAATCTCTGTGTTCTAGCTGTACTTTCAGATAGTCTTGCTCTTCCTTGATGTTTTCCCCCTGGAGTGTTAACTTGTCCCCACCCTGTCATCCCGTTCTTTCTAGGGATTAACCAGCCAGCTGCTTCACATATTGAATAACATGTTTCTACTCTGAAGACCCTGCTGAGATAGAATGAAATAGGAAAATAATCAGCAACAGACTTCCTCAAGATAAGAACTAGTGTAGTACCAGATGTTTTAAAATTAAAATACATGTTTGCTATAATGTGTGTTTCTTTCAAAACTACCTTTATTACAATTGGAGGTGCACTATAGAAATGATTGATGGGGTTTTGTATTATTAGTATATACTTCCACCAATACACATTACATTTAGTTTTAGTTTGTCTTTTTTGAGTAATTGCACTTGTAATGGAAAATATTCTCCGTTTTATTTTTTGTTCATTCAATATGACAATTATGAGGGTTTTGAATCCCGCCCCCACCCCCCCTGTACAATCAGATAACATGTCTCCAGACTGAGGACAATTCACCAGACTGTCTTTCTTCCTAGCCTAAGGCACCAAATGGAGGAAATCAGCTTGATATAAGGGGTGCCTCGAGAGAGAAAGGAATGTCTACCTTGAAAACAAAGTACAGTGTGTGTATATATATATATATATATATATATATATATATATATATATATATATATATATATATGAGGGTGAAGCAATCTGTCAGCATTTCAGAAATTAGTAAGAACTAAAACAGTCAAGGGCAAAAGCAAATGACTATTCCAGCAGAGGAAATTGAGTTTATTAGAGTATCTGGCTCATAGATTGAAAACCTGAAGGTGCCATAAACAAATTTGCAAACCTCACCAGCCAAATTACCAGTTACTGTAAACCTCCTAACAAATTAATTATATTTAACACAGAAGATGATGAGATCAGTACAAGAAAAGAACCAAAATGTTCAAGAAAACTGATCTGTCATTGTACCAGAGGACTAAATGAACCAGCGTTTCATCCACACACCTCTGTTCACTGTGGAATTGCTGCCATTGTTTAAATTGTTACAGAAGACGAATTCAGCCTCATCGTCTCAATAGAGTTTATAATCTAGCAGCGCCCCCTCCTGTCTGAACTAATGAAATACATGTTCCAAAGTGGTACTCTGCTGTGCAGTCGATTAACAATCGATGGTCTTTTCTTTTTATTCGTTTGTAATTCTTGTTTTACTGTATTTTTAGTTAGCATCATAGATATGTGCGTTATCTGTGGGATCCAGAAGCTCATCCCAGCTACTACGGAATGGTAGTGTACATGTCTACAACAGTATTTATTCATACCACTTATACAGGTGAAGAGAGCACACTGCCATTGAAGGAACTCCGGAAGAATTGTGATGAATGTGCCAAGGGACACAAATAATTAATTCACTGACAAACACAATCAAGGCTAATAAGGATTTTGATATATTCATTTTTTGATCAATATAGTATGGTAGATACCATAATGCTAAGTAACTAATAATAGAACAAGGTACTGTAAGTGAAAAGGTTTCTTATATTAAATAAATGTGTGCCATGGATATTTGAATCATTAAAAAGCCCTCCAATGTAGATAACAGACCCTAGCTGCAGTTTTAACTGTGAGCCAAACATGATTGAAACCTATATTGTCAGAGCAAACAGTTTTGTTTCAGTAAAAGAGTTAGGAGAAAGAAGTGACAGAAAAACTGTTTAATTGCTATGTATTCAATTTATATAAGATTTAAAAGCCACACATATTTAGATTTAAAAATGTTACAAAACTAGAAATAGACCATTTAAGAACACCTTTGAATTACATTCCTGAGTTGTTTATTTCAAGTTAGTAAATATCAAAGACAAATTTTCTACTAAGTCTCCTGATACCATCCATTATACTAAACCATTGAACCATTTCTGAACAGGTTTCACAAAGTAAAGTGAAATCTGGAACACACCCATCACTGATAAAACAGCCTTGGCAGCTGACCACATGGAAGCTGTAAATGTGCATGTTCTATTCTGATGGTGACTTGAGAAATCCTGGATATAAACTTCAGGTAACCCCAGTTCAGATCACACGACACAACAAAAAATATGACTATATGATTAGAAACTGAAATATGCTACAATTAATGAATCTTAATTATTAATAATAAATTAATAAATACTTGCTTCTCATCATCAGCACTGCTCAAGTGGACCAAGACCTGTCACCTTGAGATGTCTGGACTATGCACTAAGAACCTTCGTGTTTTCACCCCTGTGTTAAAACATGCACTGCATCAGTATATTTGATTAGAGGGTGGAAATACTTTTAGGTACCCCTGTGTGTTGAAAAACCCCTGGGTTCAGAAGACTTTTTTTTCTGTAAGGACTTGGCTGCCTTCCATCAGCTCTCATCATGTTTATTGCTAACAAAGACCCTATTGTGTGCACATTACAGCCCTCCTTCTCTGGTTGATACCAAGTGCAAAGTTCTGGCAACTACGACGTTGTGTGACAGTGCAATCTGATACTTTTCTGATTAGTCATAACCAATTACGTATACTGTACTATATCTATCTATCTATCTCTCTCTCTCTCTCTCTCTCTCCCTCTCTCTCTCTCTCTCTAGATAGATAGATAGATAGATAGATAGATAGATAGATAGATAGATAGATAGATAGACAGTATATAGAAGCATGCAAGTCATATAGATCATGCCACTAGGGCCTGTGTGAGTAGAGGCATCACCACTCAGTTTTTTTTTTTGTCTTTGCTTTTTTAATATAAATTAAAGTTTTACTTTTGCTTTTACAGTATTTCAAATGACTATAATTTAATTTAATCACAAATCATTTTCTCTTGGGTTACTGTTAGTAAACAGTTCTCTATTGATATTTAACCAGGGATCTGGTTTCTTTTATAATCTAGCCAGGTGGTATTACACAGAGAAAATCTTTATTTTAAAAAGATTTAAAATAAAGGGTGCCTTTACTACAAACAAGAATCATGTAGAATGCACTTTAAGAAATGCTTCCTGAGTATCTATATAATTCAGGCAAAGTGCATTGCTTAAGACATACAGAAATAATAAAGAAGCATACTCTCCCTGGATAAGCAGACTACAGAGGTATGAACTGAATGGGCTTAATTAAAATGACAGGGGCGGTTTCTGAGCTTTTGTTAGTACAGCTACGGTATGATCCGATCCCTTAAGTTCAGTAGTCACTAAACAATATTGTCCACAAAATAACCAACAACTTACCTCTTGTGCTCTGTAAATTTATGCTTTTGTTTCTCATGTTAATGAGTTAAGTTTCTGTCAGAATGATACATGTGGCGAATGTGTTTGTGTGCATTTTACTTTCTTTCAACAATAGAACAATTGGAATTTGTAGGTAATCAATGTATCCTACATAGAGCTTGATACACAATCCAGTGATTCCACTACAAGTCTCTGTTTAAGTTAGTCATTAATTAAATATAAAATGTATCATGTCAACAGAAACCTCAGTACAGTAATTGCAAAAAATGTGCATAATTGTCTGCAAGTATGCATGAGAAAGGGCCTCCGTTGACAGTAAAGACGATGTTGTTAAATGAAAAAGACATGGCTTCACAGAATGAGAGACAGATAAACATTATCTGGACACAACATCAATTATATCTAGAAAACAGCTGGTTTGAGCAATATTTACATAGAGATGCCAGATCCCTTTTTCCAAGCTGAAGTCGACATTGCTTGAGTGCATCATGTGTAGCACACAGCCAGGATGTATGGACTGAGTGACACGCAGATTCTTAACCTGATTTTGACACTGAACGTGCATAAAATGAGGATGGCACCAAAGATAGGTCTGTTTTTATCATTACTATGAAAAAAATTGTATTTGTATTTGTGGAAAGCACTGATTTGGAAGCACTAGAGGGTCAGGTTCAGTTAAAACATGAGCTTCCCCACCATTAACATGTCTCAGGTCTGCCCTGGAGGGACTGGCTTTTTTTCTTAAGGGAGCAGTTCAGTCCCAATGCCCGTGTGTAATTCCAGTCCTTGGCCTGTCCATCCAATCCTTGGAAAAAAGGCTTCAAAGGAGGCGGGGCTTGTGCCCCTACAGCTAAAACTACCTTTGTGGAATGTAAACAAACAAATTGAGAGCAATATGAACAAGAGGACTGTACAGAGGGTTAAAATGCAAACAAATGTACTAACCAGTGACCAAGGAAGTATATTCTAGTACAAAAAACATGTGTGTGGTTATTGCGGCAGCAAAATACAGGCTGGGTAATTGTGAACCCTGTCATGTTAACAATGTTGTTCTTTTTGTTTTCTTGCAAGCGGCAGTGCTAGGCTTTACTGTAATCATCCCAGAATTCATGCATGGCTAATACCAGACTGTCCTGTAGTATATTTGTAACATCAGCACATGGGAAATATATGGTATTTTAATATTGTATACAGTGCCTATAGAAAGTCTACACACCCTTGAACTTTTTTCACATGTTGTTGTGTCAGTGCCTCAGAGTTTCATGCATTTAAATGAGGATTTTTTTGCACTTATCTACACACCATATCCCACACTGTTAAGGGGGAAAAAGTTTTTATTGAGAAAAAAATTATATATTAAAAATACAAAACTGAAAGATCATAATTGGATAAGTCTCCACCCCCCTGAGTTAATACTTGGTGGAAGCACCTTTAGCAGCAATTACAGCTGTGAGTCTGTTGGGATAGGTCTCTACCAATTTTGCACACCTAGGTTTGGCAATATTTGATCATTCTTCTTTACAAAACTGTTCAAGCTCCGTCAAGTTCCTTGGGGAGCGTTGATGGACAGCAATCTTCAAGTCATGCCACAAATTTTCGATTGGATTTAGGTCGGGGCTCTGACTGGGCCACTCAAGGACATTTACCTTTTTCTTCTTTAGCCACTCCAGTGTAACTTTGGCTGTGTGCTTTGGGTCGTTGTAATGTTGAAAGGTGAACTTCCGTCCCAGTTTCAGCTTTCTTGCAGAGGGCAGCAGGTTTTCCTCAAGGACTTCTCTGTACTTTGCTCCATTCATTTTCCCTTCTGTCCTGACAAGTGCCCCAATCCCTGCCGATGAGAAACATCCCCATAACATGATGCTGCCACCACCATGCTTCACAGTAGGGATGGTGTTCTTTGGTTGGTGCGCTGTGCTGGGTTTGCGCCAAACATAACGCTTTGCATTTAGGCCATAAAGTTCAATTTTAGTCTTGTCAGACCACAAAACTTTTTGCCACTGTTTTTTGCATACTTCAAATGAGATTCAAGGTGGGCTTTCTTGAGCAACGGCTTCCTTCTTGCCACCCTACCATACAGGCCAGATTTGTGGAGTGCTTGGTATATTGTTGTCACATGCACACTTTGAACAGGCTTGGCCATATAAGTCTGTAGCTCTTGCAAAGTTTTTTTTTTTTTTTTATAAATTTAGTCGTCGTCAATTATTTTACCCCCGATTTTCACCCCAATTTAGCATGCCCAATTATTATCTGTATCCCCGGCTCACCGCTCACAACCCCCGCGCCGACTCGGGAAACGGAGGCTGGAACACGTGTCCTCCGAAACGTGCTCCTGCCAAGGCGTCATTTTTCGCACTGCAGATCCACAGCAATGCCACCAGACCTATATTGCCGGAGGACAACACAGATCTGGCGGCTCCGCTGCAGAGCCACAGGCGCCCTATCGGCCACAGGGGTCGCTGATGCGCGGTGAGCCGTGGATTCCCCTGCCGACCTAAGCCCTCCCTACCCGGGCAGCGCTCAGCCAATTGTGCGCCGCCCCCTAGGAACTCCCGGTCACGGTCAGCTGTGACATAGCCTGGATTCGAACCTGCGATCTCCAGGCTATAGGGCACATCCTGCGCAGAGCGCCTTTACTGGATGCGCCACTCGGGAGCCCCTTTTGATCTAGCAGAGTCTTGGTGGTGCCATACACCTTCCACTTCTTAATAATCATCTTGACCATGCTCCAAGGGATATTCAAGGCCTTTGATATTTTTTATACCCATCCCCTGATCTGTGCCTTTCCACAACTTTGTCCCAGAGTTCTTTTGAAAGCGCCTTGGTGCTCATGGTTGTCTTTGCTTTGAAATGCACTACCCAGCAGAGGGAACCTACAGGAACTGTTGAATTTATCCTGAAATCATGTGAATCACTACAATTTAACACAGGTGGAGGCCACTTAACTTGGTGTGTGATTTTGAAGGCGATTGGTTACACCTGAGCTAATTTGGGATTGCTATTACAAGGGGGGTGGACACTTATCCAAACAAGCTATTTCAGTTTTTATTTTTAATTAATTTTCTACAAATTTCTAGAATATTTTTTTCACTTGGAAGTTGTGGGGTAGGATGTGTAGATAAATGAAAAAAAAAAAAACTATTTTAATGCATTTGAATTCCAGGCTATAAGGCAACAAAAGGTGAAAAATTTGAAAGGGGGTGTAGACTTTCTATAGGCACTGTGTATATATATATATATATATATATATATATATATATATATATATATATATATATATATATATACACACACACATACACAGTACTGTGCAAAAGTTTTAGGCAGGTGTGAAAACATGCTGTAAAGTAAGAATGCTTTCAAAAATAGACATGTTAATAGTTTATATTTATCAATTAACAAAATGCAAAGTGAGTGAACATGGGCAGCAATGTGGAGTAGTGGTTAGGGCTCTGGACTCTTGACCGGAGGGTTGTGGGTTCAATCCCCAGTGGGGGACACTGCTGTTGTACCCTTGAGCAAGGTACTTTACCTAGATTGCTCCAGTAAAAACCCAACTGTATAAATAGGTAATTGTATGTAAAAATAATGTGATATCTGTATAATGTGAAATAATGGATAATGTGATATCTTGTAACAATTGTAAGTCGCCCTGGATAAGGGCGTCTGCTAAGAAATAAATAATAATAATAATAACAGAAGAGAAATCTACATCAAATCAATATTTGGTGTGACCACCCTTTGCCTTCAAAACAGCATCAATTCTTCTAGGTACACTTGCACACAGTTTTTGAAGGAACTCGGCAGGTAGGTTGGCCCAAACATCTTGGAGAACTAACCACAGTTCTTCTGTGGATTTAGGCAGCCTCAGTTGCTTCTCTCTCTTCATGTAATCCCAGACAGACTCGATGATGTTGAGATCAGGGCTCTGTGGGGGCCATACCATCACTTCCAGGACTCCTTGTTCTTCTTTACGCTGAAGATAGTTCTTAATGACTTTCGCTGTATGTTTGGGGTCGTTTTCATGCTGCAGAATAAATTTGGGGCCAATCAGATGCCTCCCTGATGGTATTGCATGATGGATAAGTATCTGCCTGTACTTCTCAGCATTGAGGAGACCATTAATTCTGACCAAATCCCCAACTCCATTTGTAGAAATGCAGCCCCAAACTTGCAAGGAACCTCCACCATGCTTCACTGTTGCCTGCAGACACTCATTTGTGTACCGCTCTCCAGCCCTTCGGTGAACAAACTGCCTTCTGCTACAGCCAAATATTTCACATTTTGACTCATCAGTCCAGAGCACCTGCTGCCATTTTTCTGCACCCTGTGTTTTCGTACATAGTTGAGTCGCTTGGCCTTGTTTCCACGTCGGAGGTATGGCTTTTTGGCCGCAAGTCTTCCATGAAGGCCACTTCTGACCAGACTTCTCCGGACAGTAGATGGGTGTACCAGGGTCCCACTGTTTTCTGCCAATTCTGAGCTGATGGCACTGCTGGACATCTTCCGATTGCGAAGGGAAGTAAGCATGATGTGTCTTTCATCTGCTGCAGTAAGTTTCCTTGGCCGACCACTGCGTCTACCGTCCTCAACGTTGCCCATTTCTTTGTGCTTCTTCAAAAGAGCTTGGACAGCACATCTGGAAACCCCTGTCTGCCTTGAAAATTCTGCCTGGGAGAGACCTTGCTGATGCAGTATAACTACCTTGTGTCTTGTTGCTGTGCTCAGTCTTGCCATGGTGTATGACTTTTGACAGTAAACTGTCTTCAGCAACCTCACCTTGTTAGCTGAGTTTGGCTGTTCCTCACCCAGTTTTATTCCTCCTACACAGCTGTTTCTGTTTCAGTTAATGATTGTTTTTCAACCTACATATTGAATTGATGATCATTAGCACCTGTTTGGTATAATTGTTTAATCATACACCTGACTATATGCCTACAAAATCCCTGACTTTGTGCAAGTGTACAGTACCTAGAAGAATTGATGCTGTTTTGAAGGCAAAGGGCGGTCACACCAAATATGGATTTGATTTAGATTTTTCTTCTGTTCACTCACTTTGCATTTAGTTAATTGATAAATATAATCTATTAACATGTCTCTTTTTGAAAGCATTCTTACTTTACAGCATTTTTTCACACCTGCCTAAAACTTTTGCACAGTACTGTATATATATATATATATATATATATATATATATATATATAAAACTGTGCTATGTCACTGATTTGCATTTAGCGATGGTAGAGGGAAAAAACACGGTACACAAGGTCAAGTCAAAGAAGCACCGTGTGAAGAATGTAGACAATTTTTGCTTGAGACATTCCACAGAATTGAAGTGGGGCTAATGCAACAGCTTTTCAGTATCATCCATGCTAGAGGAGCCCCACAAAATATTTAATGTGTATGGCTGGGTAGTGACACAACACCTTTTCCAGGACACTGTATATTGAAAATGGCAACATAACTGTGTAAGAGTTGACAGCTGGTCATCCCATTGTGATGAAACTAGGTAGGGACATTCCATTAAACAAGACAGCATTTAATACCAGACAATGCCCTGCTATTTGTTATGTCTGTAAGGTTGCGCTGTAATATTTATTGCAGCTAACCCAGAACTTGCACTGAAATCTGTGATGAGCAAAACAAAATACTGTGTTGATGAAAAACAAGTCATGCTAATTAAAATTGCTGTACCGTTTTTTATATGTCTAACCTCAATTTATTATTAAAATGACACCAACTACCTACTGTCTAGCTAGCAACACTGTCGGATAGTAAACTAATCCAGTTTCAGCCAGGGGAAACACTCCCTTGGTGGCAGCCGACTGGCTTTTGAACAACAAGTTTTTTTGTTGACCACGTTATTTGTAATTCGGTATCCTGTATGTCAATTAGAATGACGTCCTGTTGTTGCTAAGGCGTTGAAAACAACCGAGGAAAAACGTTCATAGCGAATCCGAAACCGGCTTAGGTGGGGCGTATGCGGTAAGACGGCTGATGCAATGTTTTACACTTTGTGAGTTTATAGTGCAGAATTATCTTATGTGCTTCATAACACCGCTTGATCAGCCTACACGAAATACCTCTGTTTGTAGGAAAGTGCAACTGCACACTTCCCTTTTTCAAAAGGTTTAATAAAAGAAAGCTTTTTGATTTATATAATTTATGTTGAAGTAAATGATGTTTCGAAACCGGCGCCATTGTGGCTCTACATACAGTCAACAACACTTAGGAATTGTTGTAGCTGAGACCAACATGGCGAACATAGTTGTGCAGTTTCATAACCTTCCTCTTTTTCTATAAATCTTGTATCCAATCATATCTCTGACTATCACAGTGGGGGGCGTTTTAACAGTGTGATTGAGAAACGAAATGACCTATTAAAGTTCTTCTCCATAAACAGTTCGCGATTGTTTCACGCTGTTGTCCAATCGCTGTGCTCAAGTCGTTTTGAGTGACTTGCGTAGCAGTTCAGTGGGGGGAAGGGGTCGTTGAAGTTGATAGATCCGCCATCTTGAAGGTCCGAATTGATGGTCAGCCTTTTTTCCCGCTTGCAAAACCTGCTGTAAACCATTTATTTTCCAGTAAGGTGTTTATTCTTCAATTTATTCACGTTCAAGACAATCATAGGGGAAGTTTTTAAAAAGTCCATGTCGGGAAGTGTCCATTTATACCGCTGTTTATTGGTATGTAGCGCATGCCGCTCTTGTTTTTTTTTTAATCAGAGGAGTTGTTCAGAACTCCGGTGTGTTTTGCAGTCAGAGTGCTTATGAATTTTTTTCAAAATGTTTTATTATAAACTGTTGAATTGTGTGTATGATTTGTTTTGGGGTACTAGTTTAAACTGTATTCATGTGTGTGTTTATTTATTTATTTATTTATTTAGCACAAAGCGTGTACGATTGAAATGAGCCGGTTGACAAGTTCTTGTTTTGGTGGTTTTTTTTGTTTGTTTGTTTTACCAGCCGGATGGAATTAATTCGACTGGCTCATCTGACTGAATTGAATTCAGTCGTATATCTCATATCTAGTCGCTGCTGTTTATATATTAGTTTTTAGATGGGTAATTTCTCTTGGTAGTCTGTTTGCTTTTAAAAAAAAATACATTATGTATGCGGTATAAATAAAAATCCACTAATAATGCTTCAGTTAGCTGTGATCAAGCGAACTTATTCTTAAATACAGTTTATTTTATTGGCAGGTGTTAGCATACATACTTACATTGTGTGATATGAATATTAATCACTTATCTCCTAAATGATGAGAAAAGTGTGTCGGACAGATTTCGAAGCTTATAAATAATTTGTCTGGGCCCAGCATAATAAATTGAAAAAACGTAAACGGGCAATCCGAATTGGTTTGAAATCAAGAATTCATGTGAATCTCTTGGAGCGTTAGATTTTACTTAATGATTTTTTACTTTCCTGGTAAATAAGTAAAATCTTTTAACGCAGCCGTTGTACAGAGCTAGAGTTGAGGTGAACATAGACGTGAGGCGGGTTGAATTCCAGTTTTTCCACATTGCTGCAACTAGGACTATATATAGTATTGTCATATTTCAATCAGATCAAACAACACTAATCACAGGGTGCCCTGTATTTATACTGTTATGTAGAGTTTGCATTTAGTTAGCTACAAGACCCCTAGACAGTATTTCCACGTTTCGTAAACATCAGAGTTGAGATTTATTTGTTGAGTTTGTTTCTTATATATTTTATGTAGCCTATAATACATATTTAGTAAGATCCATTATTGCTAATTAACCGCACCCACTCTGGGGATTTAGGAGCTACAAACTGTATTATTTGTGTTAATACGCACGCCTTCATCTGCATTATTTTATGATACTTGTTTGGTTTGGCTAGTATTTTGCAGCCTAGGAAAGAAAATCCATTTCCTATACCATCTGTTGTAGAAGACCCAAAAGGAGATACACAAGAAATGAATTGTATCTGTATTGTTCTGTATTGTACATATGACTGTGGGTTTGAGTCAGACTCCTGATACAGTTCTGAAAAACAACAAAATGGATTAGCGGTCAAGCATGACGTCAAGCTCTAAATACCATTTCACACACAAATATCGCTACTGAGCCGTATCAGAGACGTTTAAAAATTCTTTAAAATACCCATTCACAGCACGAAATTGCGCTATTTATGCTGGTATAATACCGTCATAACCCTTTCACACAGCTAAAGGGATCATGCGAGTACAACTTTCAAACCTGTCAGTCAACAAATCGTTTTCATGGCAACAGAAACAAAACAAACAAATAAGCAGGATGTCGTGGGTAAGCTACTTAACAAAAAAAAAAAAGAAATTGTGTGTAATATATAATATGTATGTATCTATCTCAGTGTCTTATCTTTTAGTAAATGGCGCTGGAGAACTGTAGTGTACTGTAAACTTCCCTGTGCTCGCTTTGTCTGCTATATATATATATATATATATAATAAAATGTGGAAAATAAAAATATTTAAGTGGGGACGCATTATTAATATTATTTTCGTTCCGCCATCTGATGCCAACTGCAGTGTATTAAAAGTAGGCTTGTCGACCAATTAAAAAAAAAAAAAAATATATATATATATATATATATATATATATATATAAATTCTACCTATTGCATATACTGTCAACAGCTACAATATATATATATATATATATATATATATATATATATATATATATTTTTTTTTTTTAACCGTCTGTTGTTTGCTTTGAGTTTCATCTGCATTCTCAAAGTCCACCAATCACATTAACTGGATTTGTGCAGAGTCTTATGTCCCCAAATTTTGCAGTTCAAAGTGCCTCATCTGTTTAATAGCTGCCACTCCTAGAATTGTAAAGTTAACAATTCCTTAACTTCTTCCGGTCTCCAATTACTACCTTGTTCTTGGCCAGACATTGTATTTGAAAAACATGAATGCGTCGACAAAAATACACAACATGTCTGGTATAGTCACGTGGGATGTTGACTTTCAATCCACGCACACTACAGCGCATCAGTGCCAGCATAGCATTTCACACAGGAGTAGAGACGGCATAAAATATGATGGCTCTGTGACGGTATACGGTGCCGTGGAAAAGTATTTGCCCCCTGTCTGATTTTCTGCATTTTTGTATATTTTAGACAATGAATGTTATTAGATCTTCAACCAAAGCCTAATATTAGATAAAAAGGGACCCTGAGTGAACAAATAACACAAAAATTTGATACATATTTCATTTATTTATTAAAGAAAGTTATGCAACACCCAATGCCCCCGTGTGAAAAAGTAATTGCCCCTTTAGACTCAATAACTGGTTACACCACCTTTAGTAGCAATAACTGCAACCAAACGCTTCCTGTAGTTATTGATTAGTCTTTCACAGCGCCGTGGAGGAATGTTGGCCCACTTCTCCATGCAGAACTGCTTCAACTCGGTGACATTTGTGGGTTTTTGAGCATGAACTGCTCATTTCAGGTCCTGCCACAACATCTCAATGGGGTTTAGGTCTGGACTTTGACTAGGTCATTCCAAAACTTTAAATTTCTTGTTCTTCAACCATTCAGATGTAGACTTGCTTGTGTGTTTTGGATCATTGTCTTGCTGCATGACCCAGCTGCGCTTCAGCTTCAGCTCACGGACGGATGGGCTGACATTCTCCTGTAGAATTCTCTGATACAGAGCAGAATTCATAGTTCCTTCAATGATGGCAAGACGTCCGGGTCCTGATGCAGCAAAGCATCCTCAAACCATGACATTACCACCACTATGCTTGACCGTTGGTATGAGGTTCTTACTGTGGAATGCAGTGTTTGGTTTTCGACAGACATAACAAGGCCCATGTCGGCCAAAAAGTTCCACTTTTGACTCATCTGTCCATAGAACATTGTTCCAGAACTCTTGAGGATCATCCAGGTGCTTTTTGGCAAACTTGAGACGAGCATTCATGTTCTTCTTAGTGAGCAATGGTTTCCGCCTTGCTGCTCTGCCATGAATCCCATTTTTGCCCAGTGTCTTTCTGATGGTGGAGTCATGAACACTGACCTTAGCCGAGGCGAGACAGGCCTGCAGATCCCTGGATGTTGTTCTAGGGGTCTTTGTGACTTCCTGGACGATTTTACGCCTTGCTCTTGGAGAGATTTTGGCAGGATGGCGACTCATGGGAAGATTCACTACTGTCCCAAACTTTCTCCATTTGGACAATATGGCTCTGACTGTGGTTCGGTGGAGCCCCAGAGCCTTTCCAGACTGATAGGCATCAACAACTTTTTTCCTGGAGGTCTTCAGGAATTTCTTTTGTTTGTGGCATGATGTGCCTCTAGAACCTATTAATGTGGTATCTTGTAACAATTGTAAGTCGTCCTGGATAAGGACGTCTGCTAAGAAATAAATAATAATAATAATAATAATAATAATAATAATAGAACCTGTGTGCTGACAACTTCAATCTGATGGTAAGGGCTAAAGTTAGTCAGATTTATATTGGGCAGGGCTGGCCCAAATCAGGATTGGTTGTTAACCAAAGTACTCAAACAGCTGACCCTAATTATCCCTTTAGTTGGGTTGAGTTGAAGTTGGGAGGGGGGAGGCAATAACTTTCACACCTGAAGATTGCATGTTTGATTACCTTGCACACCAAATAATTGAAAGAAGCACCAAACTTTGGTGTCGTTTTTTCTCTCAGACTCCAGCTATATACTACTACAAACCACAAAAAAATCTGACCAAATACAATGTGAAAAATGTGCAAAAATGCAGAAAATCAGACTGGGCAAATACTTTTTCACGGCACTGTATAGGCAATTCACACAGGCCAAAATGCAGCATCAGTTGCCGGATCTAAGCCGTCATAACTCGTCTGTGTGAAAGGGGTACAACCAAAGATCTTCTATATACACAAGATAATCAACTCTGCCTTTTCTTCCATCCCTGTTGAACCAGTGTATCATGGGAATCCAAAGAGTTCTGGTAGCGACTTATCCCCTATCTGTATAATGTAAAATGTGTCTCATTTCCTATTCCAAGTCTTTAAAACGATTGCATTTTTAAACACAATTCACCCTAGATTTATGTGGAGATACTCCTCCTTAACACATACGTGTTATTTCTACAATCAGTGTTTTCACCTGGCCTGACGAGCTCTTTATCGCTGAAGTGCTGTCAGAAATTGCCACTGTCATGCATATTCATGAGCAGTCAAGACTGGGGCGTAGTTAGGTTTTCAAGGATAGACAATAACTAGTACAGTAATCCGGCGCGTAGCCGTTTGTTTTCATATTCAGCTTTTATTAGGGATCTCCTCTAAATCCCTTGTTTAGAAAGATACAGGGTATTAATGCTTGTGACAGGGTAGCCGTCTGCTGTGTTGGTGTGTGCATTCGCTGCTGAGTGATAGGCAGGCGATTGAGACGGAGGTTGAAGTTCATACGCCCTGCAGGCGAACATAATTTATTTACACATCATCAACATACTGAACAGCTCACGTGGCACTAACAGCAATGGGCAGCGCACGGAGCACATAAAACACAGTGTATGAAAAACTTTGGTAGGATCTACAATCTTTTGAACTAATCTTCTCTGTTCAATAATAAACTAACTTTGCTGAAGAGATTGATCATGGCGTATAAGTGGTTAGGGCGGATATGTGACGGATTACTGTACTACAGTATAATGCCTCGGAGGTTGTGGCAATATTAAAATCAATAGTAATAGCTCTCTCCATTTTTCTGCGGGGTGATCTTTTGATATACACAAATCAAATATAAAGTTTAAGAGGATATAAGTAAAACACATAAAATACATTAAGAACTACTATTGTTAGAGTGTTCAAAACTGTTCAGTCATGAATTGCAACCGTAACTGAGAACTGAGCTAAGAATATAAATACAAGATGATAATTAAGAGATGTAAATTTACATGTTTTTAAATGAAGCAGTTGCTATTAATTGAGATATAGACAATACATTTAATAATGGACACTATTTTTAATAAGGCATATTTGCAACTTTATTTTATGTATTGCTCTATTTTGTCCAAAACAATATATATGTAATATATCATTTTTTTTTATCACAATTCAAATCATCAGACACTATCAATTTGTACAGATAAACATTAAAAACAGATATAATTTATACAGTACATGCGCTTATCGGCAACTCTGATAGACTTTTGATTATTAACATTTTTACAGGAACCAATCCTATCCTGTTGTCTTGTGTGTGTATAGAAGATCTTTGGTACAACATCTACATTCAGCCCAGCCCCCTACAGAATTCTATAAATACGCTTTCTTTCCTCACAGCTATTCATAAGAAAACTCCACTCTGTTAAAAGGGATAACAACTTGGCTTTTACTTGAATGAATTTCCCATCCCTTTATTATTATTTGTTTATTTAGCAGACACCTTTATCCAAGGCGACTTGCAGAGAGAGACTAGGGTGTGTGAACTATGTATCAGCTGCAGAGTCACAGCAAAGTCAACAAGGAGGTTCAGTGATTTGCTCAGGGTCACACAGTGAGTCAGTGAGTGAGCTGAGCTTTGAACCAGGGACCTCCTTGGCCACACAGCCTCTTCATCCTCCTTTAGTATTGCCTCAAAATGGGATATCATTTTGTTAGTCTTGAAATATTATAGCTACCCTGTATGTCATTGTGATTTCAACCAAGTATTTGAAGCCAACGAGAACCCAGCCTTATAGAACCCAAGTACAGTCGGCGGCACTTTATCGGGACGCCTCGGGAGAAGTAAAAATATCCCGAATAAGCAGCCGTCCCAATTAAACGAGAGGCATTTGAGACAACCTTAGTCATACTTTTTTGTTTCTCAATGAAAAGAAAAATAATGAAATCGCATCACATTCTGATTAAATGTATAATATAAAATATTTTTAATCCTAAACAAAATGAATTGTTTTTTATTTTTACATGAAATGAAAAATAATTAAATCACATCTTCACAAGGCGAGGCACCTGCGATGTTGACACACCAACTTTCTTTGCAACAGCAGCCTGAGACACCACAGGGAACTCCAGCTCCTTCAAGAGTTCAATGTGGTTTACGCAATTACACAAGTCACAGTGTAATCACGTACTCACAGCACTGTGCTATGTCTTGCTCCGAAAAGCAATCTCCATTCATCATTTGAAAGTACTGTATCCCAATTAAACTACATAAACAGCATTGGGAAATTGGGAAGAACCGTCTCAGAGAGTTGTATCCCATGTAAGCAGACATCCAGATTATCAGTATCCTGATTAGGCAGCGCCGACTTTGTACCAACAAAGTAAGTGACTATTATGACTGGGTGAATGAAATCATTTGGGGGGGGGGGGATGATAGATTTCCAGAAGGACTCGCTTATGTCACAAAAAAATACTGATATTTGTTTCCTTCGACTTAAATTCATGAAATGTAAATTTTTTTTCTATTGATCTTTTTGCCTTTTAAATGCTAATTTGTAGAATTTCAATAATGTATGCTGCAAAAACAGAAATCCACGGTTCCTTTTACAAAATCCATTTTTGCATGATACACATGTGGAGTCCATGTAAAATAAATAAATACAAAATAGTTGTAAAACTAAAGTCCCTTTAACATTGTTTTTAAAATCACCTTCTATAGAAAGGCTTCCCAAGTAGACAGGGGCATGTTGTCTGAAAACACAACCTCCAAGGCTTGATCTACAGAAAGCAGGACTGGTTTAAGAGGCTGACATCAGCTGGGCATAAGCCTTTTAGGTCAAGAAGACTACTGTTGTTCTTTTGTGGTACAGGAGGCCAGAGTAGACAATCATTGTAATGGTACATCACATTTTGTTAAAAAAAATATACAGGCAGGCAGCAGAGGTCTAAATTGTAGTTTATAGATAGTCATTTTAGGCAGGCCAACAAACTGCAAACTGAGCTTCACAACTCTGCAGCAGCTGTGTCCAGATAAACCACACAATTGTGCAGTATCATGGAGATGTATGAACAGTGCTTTGGTGACTGATCGAATGTGGTCCTGGTGGCATTAGACAAACTTTACCAGGGTCTAGCCAAGTTAGATTTGTACAAAAATGTGATCGTGATCCTTGCATGCTGTGACCAACAGTCCTATTATATTAAACAGTTTCATTACATTAGTCTATTGTTGCTTTAATTAAACACGGCTTGGTTTGTCTAGAAGCATTCCTCTGTATAATTATGTTGGTGAGGAAACCCAGTGTTTTGGTGTAGTTGATTCAGAGGGGAAAAAAACTGTCTAGTCAGATAGAACTTAGTGAGGTGGGGTGCATTTATTTGATACCTATCTTAAAAAAGCAACACACAAAAAAAATAATAAACTGCAACCAAATAACAAGCAACAAGTAAACTGACCAGTTTGTGAATATTTATTTATATTATATTTAATATTTAGTTATTTGATGCCTTCTGATAAATGAAACCCTGCATGTCAAAGTTATTTAAGATTATGCATTTGTTTGTTGTTTCTACCGGTCATATAACTTCAAAATATTAAATAAAAATGAAAATTATAATTCATTTTTTTTAGGGCTGTATTAGAAGGTTTGAAGGTTCGTTTCGCTAGCCAGGAATTTTGAAGATTGTTTTAAACCTTCGAATGTTCGTCAGACGCCATTCATGCACTGTGCGTTTTTTTTTTTTTTTTTTCTGTTAACAGAAATCCCATACATGCCAACAGTCCCTATGTGGTCAGGACAGTCCCGATTTTCCTAGCAAATGCCCCACGTCCCGATGCATAGGAAGAGTCCCGATATTTACCCATAGAAATAAAATAATTTATTCTGCACAGTAGTTAGTGAAAACCACACACTGTGCACTTCGTGCGGCTGACACATCTGCTGATCACTAATACAAGGGTAAGAACGCTTCATTATGTCTATTTTTACTGTCATAATGGTCGTGTCGTGTTGAGTTGTCTGTCTGTTATATGATAGTGTTTTTTGCGTATGACCCCACCCATCCCCCCCGCGAGCATCCCACTGAACAGTTTCCAAATGTTGGCAATCGTTTGACAATGTGTAAATACTATAAATCACACATTAAATGTCACTCGCATGCAAAATTCAATCTTTTTATTTGTACAATGCATATTACTTAAACAAAAGTTGTTGTATTAAAATCCATCCAAATTTTTATGCGTAGCAACTCTATATGTGCCGCTGCTGTGTATGGAGCCAGGTATATTATCCAGGTATATTACCTATAGCGGTTGTAGTTCTTCAGTAAAATATGTACCTAGTGTACAAGACAGTATAAGAGAAGTGCTATGGTAGAATATGTTTGAAACATATAAAATATACGCTTACACTAATTATTTTAGTTTTGAAAAAACTGAGCACTCTCCGTCCCTCCCCCCTCCAGCCCGTGTTAACCAGAGGCAAATTTCTTCATTCACCATATTGACAGCAAAGCGGTAGCGTAAGCTGTATTGAAAGAAATGTCTCTCAATCCCTCTGCTGTTTGGTATTTTTTATGTTAAATGCCCAGACGACCAAAGAAAAAGTTGAATGCAAACTGTGCAAGTGATTGTTGATGTATCATGGAGGCACATCCAATCTGTGGGGTCACTTTACAATCATTAGTTCATATTATTATTATTATTATTATTATTATTATTATTATTATTAGTCATAGTAAAATGTGACTGATAACCTGCTTGGAACGGTGACTGTTAAATTAAGTTTGTTTTGCCTAAGTCCGGTGCAGTTAGTGCTTCTGCAATTCAAGCTTACGCACAAGCAGCACTAATTACCTGTAAATAAACAACGTGTATTTATTTTTATTTAAATTATAAAAACATGATTACTGTTCTACATAATGTATTTTTAAACTACATATGAATGTTTTATTCCATTTATATGGCTTACCTGTAAAATAATAGGATTTTCAATCAAATATAAACAAGTAGCTATGGTGACGTACCATCGATGTTTCAAACCTTCCTTCGATAATGTGGTCCGAACCTTCGAAGGTCAAAATGTACCTGTCGTTGCAGCCCTAATTTTTTTTAAGATGGTTAACTCCATGCAAGACTTCACAATGAGTCATAACCTTTGGACCACATAGATTGTTGCTGTGTAGCTGTAGTGCCTGTCTCTATTACTGCCAAGATTATACCTTTTACTTTTTAGCTTTAAAATCTTCCTCACCTTTAAGAAGATACAGCTTTACGTATAAGTAGTTATTTCCACACGTGCATTTTGAAAAATATAGCTTCACAATATACTGGTATTGCAAAACTATTGTTTTATTCACAAAGGTGAAAACCAAATCCTGCTTTCTAGGTTAAGATTTTAAATTAAATCAGTCAAGCCTTACTGTAAGTCATGTTTGTCCATTTGTGATGAAAGTTATTGAGAGTATTTGAATCTGCAAGTATATGGAAGCATCAGTCCATCTGGTTTAACTTTTAAGAGTTTTGTTTGGAAATCCAGGAGTAGGTTTGTTGAATGTACTTCTGTAACTTGCATTCCACACTGTAATGTTTCTTTCTTTACCTTTATACTTTATCTGTGAGGTGATCATTCTACATGTCTTAACAAATTGTTTATGTAGTCATTATAAAGTACATTTCTGATGTTCATTTTTGCAGTACGAACAGTCACAGGTGCTGTATTGTTAAGCAGGTAGTACCTGTTTTTTACAAAATAGATCTTCACGGATTTTATTAAGTTTGGAGCACACTTACCCGAAATCACACTGATCACACTTGCCCGAAATACCAAAGTTGAAGAGAACTATCAGCCTAAAAGACATTTTTTTTTGTGCTATGCAGTATTAATGTTGGCTATGTTACATTTGTATAAATGTGTAATTTGTAATCCAGTATGTTTTGTATATTTCAGGTGCACACTGACTTGCTGGGCCGACACCAGTCTTGCTGCTGTAGTGAGATATTCAAAGGGTTTCTTCTGTTGCTGCTGCTTAGAAAGCCTGTAATGGGCAAGAACTCACAAAGAACACAAGTGTCATTTTATTTTTGATTTGTATTTTGCGTTGAGGTTACTGATTCGACCAGGTATGTCTCTTCCTGAAATTATTTGACGTGAAAGGTGAATACAAAAAAACATCCTTCACAAGTTTCATATAAAACTTAATTGGTTTCTGATTCAGGGCATTTGTTTGTAGATTTTCTATTTTTAAAAAGAAATGGGAAAAAAAGGAGGCATGGATTCTGTGCGTGGGAATATAACAAAATGGCTTCATTTAGCACAGATGACCTGGAAAATGTGTTGCACTAGCCTCTCTAACTATCTTTTTTGATGATCAGCAGCCTGCTATCTGAAGTTGAATTGCTCTTGTCAGCTGACATGTGACTGACTACTTACATGTGACAACTTCTAGCTAAAACTAAGCTGCAGTTACTGTACACCCTGATGCAGAAAAAATGATGTGAATACTCTGGCACTTTTTTTGGTTTAAGAACCTTGTTACGTCTACCTCTTTCTGTTTTCTGCTATTAGCACATCATGTTCTGGAAGTTTGATCTACATACATCATCACATATAGACACTCTTCTAGAGAAGGAAGATGTCACACTTACAGAACTTATGGATGAGGAAGATGTCTTGCAGGAATGTAAAGCTCAGAACCACAAACTAGTAGAGTTCCTGCTGAAATCTCAATGGATGGAGGATTTGGTAACCTACATAACACAAGAACCATCAGAGGACATGGATGAGAAAGTTAGATACAAGTGTGTATTTTTATAATGCCAATACATGTTTTGGTTTTTTTTGCTGGTTCATAGCTTACAATTTTGTAATGTGTAGTACACCATAAGTCTGTTATTTTTTTAATGTTTTTAAATTTGTTACGGTACTGATTATTTGTTTTATGTCAAATGCCCAAAATAACATGGATTAAAAAAAAAAAAAATGCACATGCTATCTAATGCAGTAGGTACATCTTGGTTTATAATACTTGATTTTTTTAGATACTACAGTAAAGTAATAGTTTAAAATAATATACTAATCAGTAATCTCTTGTTGATTCTAGGTACCCAAACATATCCTGTGAACTCCTAACATCAGATGTAGCACAAGTCAATGACAGATTGGGAGAAGATGAAAGCTTGCTAATGAAACTCTATGGGTTTCTACAGAACGAGTCCCCTCTTAATCCTCTACTGGCTAGTTTCTTTAGTAAGGTGCTGAGTATTCTTATCAGCAGGAAACCAGAACAGGTGAATATGCAGCTCATGTCATTAACAGTAGAAACCCCCCACACATTTCTGTATGTTCTAAACCAGTATTGTAAGGCATCTTTAAGAATCATTATTCATCATTTATTTATGTTTTGTTCTCTAGATTGTGGAATTCCTTCGGAAGAGAGAGGATTTTGTGGACTTAATGATTAAACATATAGGGACCTCAGCTATTATGGATTTGCTGCTCAGATTGTTGACATGCATAGAACCGCAACAGCTTAGGCAAGATGTTTTAAATGTAAGTGCTACAAACATTCCCATTTACATGTGGAATTACTGGTCATAACAAATTTTAATCTTAGTTGTGAGGAACATAAAGTTGTAGTGGAGGCACATTTCAAATCTGGAGATCCCTTTCTGTCCATCTGTATGTAACACTATGACTTTCCTGTATGTACTTACAGTGGATGTATGGTGAAATTGGTCAAAACGTCTTTTCTGTTCATGTTGTAGCAATGTGTTTTTGTACATTACAAATAAACGTATGCATGATTCCTTAGAGAAGCAGTCCCTGAGACTTGTGTAGGGCAGGTTGAGTTTGAGGATTGTCTATAGAAGTTACAAAAGGTCATTCTACAAACTAAAATCTTGTTACGTACAAGAAAAATAGAAAGTGTTAGTTCTTTATTTTTAAGTTGTGGAAATTGTCATGGTTTTGCTGAATTACATTTTTTTTTTTTTTTTTTGTTAGTGGCTAAATGAGGAAAAAATTATTCAGAGGCTTGTAGACATGATACAGCCATCTCAGGATGAAGATGTAAGTAAAAGCCAACAATGTTCCAGTGTATCATAAAATATATACAAGAAACAAATCTGTACAAGCATAAAATTGTATTCACTGTTTTCAAATGTTCATGCATTGTTGAATTGTTTTTTTTTCATAACCCCATAGGAGGCAACAGAACCAAGTTAAATAAGTATTTAGATCTGCCCCTGTTTTAGATCATTTAAAAAGCAATAGTAATAGTGCCTTCATACAACTCCATAACATTTTGTGTAATACAGGTCTGCACAGTAGTAAGGCCCTGAGGCCAGGTGCAACCCATTGCTGTATTATATCTGGTCTCTGAGGATTTTTACTAGTGCCAGTGTGCACACATTAGTTTCTTTATTCCTGCGTGCAAGTCCTCAATCTGCTACGTCTGATTATGCAAGATTATTACTTGTGTTTGTGCATATGACATGGTGATTTTGACATAAAATCTTCTTGCAATCTTACATATGTAGCTGTCAGGATATGGTATGTAGTATAAAAAATTTTCATAAAACAAAAAATCCTCATAACATGAAATCATCTAATTTATGAAATATAACCATGGTTCTGTGTATATTTGTTTCCAGAGGCACTCTAATGCATCACAGTCATTATGTGAAATCATTCGCTTAAGCAGAGACCAGATGTTCCAAGTACAGGGATGCACAGAACCAGATCCCCTGCTGGCCACACTGGAAAAGTATGAGCTTTTAATTCACCCATGAGAAATATGGATACTTCATTATGTCAAGCAGGAACTAGGAAAACATTTCATTAGAATGATTCTCCAAATAAAATGCTCAAACAAATAATGGCACAAACGTGATATTGGGTTTTTTATTAGACTGGAAGTACAAGCTATGAATTGGACTCGTACTCTAGTAGAATTAAAGCATAACTGTCTACATTTCCATCTGTGTAGAAGGGGAATGGTGAATCTTGACGCTGACTTGCTAATTAAACTTTGGACCTTTTACATTGCTTCATAGTAAACCAAACAAAACCCTGATGCATATTAAGTTCCAAGGTACCTGCTTAGTAAAGATTAAAGGTGTAATTCTGCATTTAGAAACTTTCTGATTTTGAGTGACTTTTCGTATTTTGAATCCTCTTCCCCTGTATAAACCAACATACTGGAAATATTTAGAATGTACATAGTGTAACTTAACAACTCAAGTTGAGTTGTTAAGTTACACTATGAGATAACTTTCCTTTAATTCTAAGCTAAAATGGTCTGCTTTAGAATAAAATAGCTGTGGGATTCTAAATGATTTCAGGTTTCGGGTTCGTGAAATACCTGAAAATGTTTTCGAAAGTGTGGATCACTGCTCATTTTAAAATTTTAGTTCAGTAGTGTTATATTATTATTATTATTATTATTATTATTATTATTATTATTATTATTATTATTATTATATATTTTTTTGTTGTTGTTTTTTGCTTGCTTACTAATTGCATCTTTTTCCAGGCAAGAAACTGTTGAGCAGTTACTGTCCAACATCTTTGACAAAGAGAAAAATGAGTCCGCAATTGTCAGCGTCATCCAGATACTGTTGACGCTTTTTGAGACCCGAAGGCCTGCGTAAGTATGATCTGCCTTGTGAATTTATACACCAACTTCCAGTGTGTTTGTACTTAGTCCAGATTTAATTTCCATGTGTTTTGATGTACTAGTTTTTGCTGCCTTGCAATGGAACCTCCTCACTCCACAAAGCAGACCCATCTGAAAAATGGAAGCATACCAGAATGAAAGAGGAAAACATTTAGGAAATATAGCTCCATAAAAACAGGAGAAACTGGAAATGTTCTAAAGAATATAAGTACCAGTATTTGGAAATAGGTACTAAACACTTGGATGTAGAGACACACTTGTTAAAGAATAAAATGGTGTATAAAATACAGCAACTTTTTAAACTGATGAAGAAAGACAGTTACAGTATGCTTAATGTTATTTCTGTGTGTTTCTTTTACAGCTTTGAAGGCCATTTGGAGATTTGCCCACCTGGTATGAATCATTCTTCATTTTCAGTGAATCAAAGTGTATTAGATGCCATTAAGCCAAGGCTTAAACACTTCCATGAACTGCTGCTTGAGCCTCCAAAGGTAATCATACTAAATCTCCCTTTCCACCCCATAGTTTCATTTTTTCTTTTAAAAATCACATACCATATGAGTGACTGTTTGCTACCTTACCTGAATTATTATTATTTTTATTCATGTTCTGGCATTTAAAGGAAATTAATGCTAAATTAAGGATTCTTTTATTTAATTGAAAATGGTGAAGGAATAACTGTCCCTCCAAAAGAGAAATATTAACCGGTCATTTTTTTTTTTCTTGCAGAAAAATGTCATGAAAACTACCTGGGGTGTTCTGGACCCACCAGTTGGAAACACTCGGTTGAATGTGATCAGACTAGTAGCAAGCCTTCTACAGACAAACACACATATCATAAACTTGGAGCTGATTGAGCTGAACACGGTTGGGGTCATATTTGTAAGTAAAAGATTGACCTGTATGTCTGACAAATCTGGTTATGTCCTCCAGGAAACGCGTCCTTTTTTAATTTTAAGTTCATCTAAAATATTTAACTACGGTAACTGAATATATTGTGAAGAATTAACATGATTTCAGCAATGTTGTTGCATTATATTTCCCATATACATTCTAATGTTTATAAAAAATACATGCATTTATAGAAGAGATGTATGAATTGAGAAGCACTGAAAAGGGAATTCATAGATGTTTCAGCTCAATTTCCTTCCTATCAGAAAGCAAATGTTGTTCATGCAGAATCAGATTTATAAAATAATAATAATAATAATAATAATAATAATAATAGCGGTAATATTTTATGATCTTCCCCTGCCTTTTTAAATGTTTTAATATACCTGATGTTTTTTGTTGTTTGTCCTATAGGACATGTACTTCAAATATATTTGGAACAATTTTCTTCATATACAAGTGGAAATCTGTACTGCAATGATTTTAGCCAGCCCCCCAGCCCAAAATGAAAGTACAGAAATCAACAAAGACACAGAACAACAGGAATCAGTCAGAGAAAACGACCTAGTAAAACACGTAAGTTGTAAAACTCCACATTTTCATTTTGGATGGCCGAGTGAGATCGATAGGAGCCGAGAGAAGCCAAAAGAAAAAAAGGGTGGGCGTATCTCATGAATACAGATAGCCCCGGCATCACATAGATAACACGGACATAAACAAACAAGATAGCTGCTTCTGCATCCAGCGCTCAAAGAATATCACAGACATTAGCAGAGCTTTAGATGTTATAGTAATAAAATAATGACTTGGATCGCATTTTTGAGGAGTTTGGTGATAAAACGAGTGATCAGGAGATGAAAAAACAGCAAACGAGCGGTGGGGCGGGGCTCGAGGTGCAGTACTGAGTGTCCTGTTGATATGCAGTGCTTTTTAAACCTGTTTTACTGTGAAAAAAAAAAACTTTTAAACAGCGTGTCTAAAATAAACTGCGCGTGTGAAAATAAATTGGACCTGGCGTGCGGAATAAATGGACCGCAAAGGGTTAAAACTTAATTCCTCCTTAAGAAAAAATACTGTTTTGTTTACATTTTAGCTGTTTCAGAAGTGCCAGTTAACCCAGAGAATACTTGATGCCTGGGATTCGAATGAGAAGGAACAGTAAGTAGCTTTTTCGTTTCACAGTAGGTTGGTGTAGGATTTGTGGCACACATGTCAGTCCTTGTTTTCATCACTGTTGTAGAATACAAGTCTTGGTATAAGAAGGTGCAGAAAAGTAACTTTTTTTTTTTTTTTTTTCTCAGATCAGAAGGTGGAAGACGGAGAGGGTATATGGGCCATTTGACGAGAATAGCCAATTCTATTGTGCATAATATTGAGAAGGGGCCTAATAGTGCACTAATACAGCAACTTATTGCAGGTAAATCATTCATTATTCTGGTGTTTTTGGCAGTTGGTAGTATTTAGCAAGCAATGCCATATTAAAGTATTTGTGTGTTTTGATTTTTCTATATTTGATGCATTTATTTAATGTTTACCACTCTGCTTATTATTGTAGATCTCCAGGGTGATGTGCAGGAACGATGGGAAGGATTTACAGCGGGTCACTTAGCAGAAACTAACAAGAAAAACACTGTAGATTTAGTAAGTTTTGTGACTACATATGGGTGGCTATGCTGCCATTGTAAAATACCTTGTTGTTTAAGTTTTGTCTTGTGATCCTTACTGCTATTGGAGGTAAAGGTATATCTCTGCCAAAGAGTAACTAGGATCCTGTGACCTCGATTTAAGTGGTGGTAAAATGTCTTGCTGAGTTCAGAGTCCAACTGCGGGTAGCCTATACTATGTAACCCTGTATAGCGTGGCGTTTCCCAGCTAACAGGTAAATGGATGAGGCTGTAAACCCAGCAAGAAAGTGTTTTGAAGACTGGTATAGAATTCCCTTCAGGCCCTGGGGCCACAAATGTGGTTCTTAAATGTTGCTCATGGGATTTCACTGATGGGTTTTCTAAGCATACAGAAAAAAAAACAGCAGGTAGAATCGTTTTAGAATAAACTTAGTGACATAATAGCAATTATGGTCTAGCTATAAGGACATCTCTAACTTTTCTGTTGGTAAGCGCTGACAATATCAGTGATACAGACCGCATGCTTTGAGGTAGTTGCAGAAGAATTTAAATGATTGAAAATGTGAAATCAGTCATTTTCATCTATGAGAAATCCACATTTAATGTGCAGTATTGTATGTTGGCCAGTCTGCTTATATACTTGTTTTTGTGCACAGGTAAATACCCACCGCATTCATACATCTAGCGATGATGAGGCTGACTTTAAAGAAAGTGGTTTCCATCAGGATTCGTCTTTGCAACAAGTAAGTCTGTAACTACAATTTTAAATTGATTTACAACAGTGACTTCAAATCTAGCTTGCTAATGTATTTTATGTATTTGTTTATTTGAGTTCTGGTTGCATATGTCTTTTTATATAATGAAAAAATAAAAATGTATACCTGTATGTAAATTTCACATTCTTAAGTGTTCTGTATTTTAAATTTTTTTTTTAAGCAAAATTAATATTTCAGAATATGTGCCACCTGTTAAGTTACTGTTTCATTGAGAACTTAAGGTTTTATAGTGTCAAGACTATATCATTATCGTTGGTCCTGGGTTTGCCAGGCCTTTTCTGATTATCAGATGCAACAAATGACGTCCAATTTTATTGACCAGTTTGGCTTCAATGACGAGGAGTTTGCTGATCAGGATGATGTCGTAGAGTGAGTACTTCTTCTGCATGCTGTTTACAAAAAATGTATTTCCTTGTCATGAAAAGAGGCAATTTCATTAGCTTATTAAATAAAAGTTGGTTTGTTTATAGTTAAAGTGGGCTTCAACATGGGAGGGTGTCAAACAGCGTTCCCACTAAGCTTTTTAGATACCGAGAGAGGGTAAATTATCAGTGAGAAACTTTCTGCCTCACATCAACAGTTTAATTTATTATTTTTGTTGCCATATACAATTTTGAAACAATATTCCAAAACAAGTATCTCAACCATTTTAGAATTTGCTTTACATTTAAACATATACAAGACATTTATTCTGGCTCTGCCTCTGATTCTCAATCGTCCTCTGATTATGTATAATATATAGCATTTTTATGAAGAATATATTTACCTTTATGAAGCCTGTCTAAGGTCCTATCATAACTGCATTATAAATTTGGACTGCATGCTTAACTGGTGGTCTATACAGCATTGCTTTGTACAATTGTATAAAACACTGGCACCTGCACTGCCTTCAACCAGCTTGAGAAACTTAACCTTAAGTTCTGACTAAAAAGCATAGAAATCCAATAAAACCACACAATAAAATCTATTAGTTGGATATATTACATAGTTGGATTTATTATTGTACCACACTTAAATAAGAAAAAAGGCTGTGATAAAGAACTATGATGATATAACTTAACCACATAATAATCCCACACAGGCCAACCATTATTTATTTGTTATTACTAGCTTTTCAGTTTTCACACGATCCCATTAAAAGTATGGCCTAACTGAAATATCAGAATTTTATGTAAATATACATCTCGTAGTAAGGAAACACGATTTATGAGGAGCTACATTAAAACGATGCTTCTGTCCGTAAGATTTCTGTATTTACTAGCGGGTTGCTGTTGCCATACTGTTAATTCTTAATAGACTATATTTTTACAATTTAATAATGAACAGGGAGTACAAGTTCAATGTAAACTAACTTGTGACATATTTTATGAAAAGCAGCAGCTGCTTCTTTGTTGCTATGTTATTATTATTTTATTATTTGTTTATTTAGCAGACGCCTTTATCCAAGGCGACTTACAGAGACTAGGGTGTGTGAACTATGCATCAGCTGCAGAGTCACTTACAATTACGTCTCACCCGAAAGACGGAGCACAAGGAGGTTAAGTGACTTGCTCAGGGTCACGCAGTGAGTCAGTGGCTGAGGTGGGGTGGGATTTGAACTGGGGACCTCCTGGTTACAATCCCTTTACTTTAACCACTGGACCACACAGCCTCCTATGTCCATGCTTTTGTCTAAAATCAAAGGTGTGGAATCTCAACTTTCGCAAAGCATTCACAATTTCTGGCTCAACTGGTTCATTTAACGCATCCACAAGTCAGGTAGGGTTTTTTTATTTATTTTTATTTTTTTATGTATGATCTGCAACCCATTGATACCTCATTCCTTTTCATCAGCCTTATAGAAAAAAGACAGATACAGTTTATACATGACGAACAAATGTTTACTTAATGCTACTATTGTAAAATAAACAAGCAAACAAATAATAAAAATAAACGCATTCCTATATGTGCAGACATGTGGCTTTAGAGATACCACACATTCAAATACAACAAAAATACCCTATTAAAATGGGAACATTAATAGGGTCTGAAAGCCTTGGATCAGACCTTATCCAGAAAAGTATCCCAGAGTGTGCTTTAGGTTGTTTACCTTTTGTGCTTGATTTTAACTCGGTAGATGGACCGATATTTGTGGATGGAGGGTTGTCCGACGTTTTATCAACACTTTTAAAACATTCTTGGCTAGCAATAGCAGGTGCAGCAGCGCTAGTATTTTCACTAGATTCCTGCAATGATGTTGCCCTGCAGGTTACGTTCATGCGGACTCT